>NW_004798526.1:100390-101669 GCF_000002075.1 Aplysia californica | reverse complement strand
CAACTGAAAATATTAGGTGTGTCCCGCGCGCTCATATGACCTTATGCAGTTGCGAGCGCTGTAAAACACTTTACAAAAACAAGAGGCAACTTAATTAGGGCAATTAGGAGGCGGGCTCCCACCCTGCCTGTCAGGGCCAACCGGGCTGAGAGAAATACAGGGTCCCAGCTGAATGATCGAGATACTCGATGGGAATTTCATAGATTTGTAAAGGTGGGTAGTTGACAGATGTCCTGATGTGGATTACTTGCTCCTTCTTTCCTACCATACTAAATCAATCGATCTTATCTCTCCTTCTTTTCTTTGTACCGATGTGTTACTCTTGTCAGTTTGTTAGTGTTTGAGCGCGCACAATCCATAGCTTGCACTGTATGCTTCCAGGGGAAGCTGAGCATGTCTCTGAGTTTTCTCGAGTCGTTTTGGGAAATGACGGTTGCAAAGAGATAGAGCATACTGCAGAGATGAGAATATATATGCTCTATATAAATGCAGTTATTGTTATTATTTTTATTACTCTTTTGTAACATCCCTAACCTTCGGCACTTATATGAACTTGTTTATATTCCAAGTGCTGTTGTAAAACTTTTAATAAAACTGAGTTTTGTAGACTGTGAACACTCATGGCTTCTACTCTTCTCTCTGTTCAAAAACTCGCTGTGAAATATACACAACAAGGGCCGTGCCATCATGTCCAGATGAAGGGAAACAACAACAACATCGACGACGACAACAACAACAACAGCAACAACAACAACAACAACAACAGCAGCAACAACAACAGCCACAAATACAAAAACAGCAATGACAAAAACAACAACAACAACAACAAAAATATGTCTCGCTATTGTTAAGTGCACACTGCACTCCCTCCTGCCTACCCTGGCTCAAATGGTGCATTCCATAGTGAAACGGAAATACGAAGGAATGCACGGTTTAGGAATTGTATCACAAGATACGTCTATGGTTGCACAAAGTGTCTGCACCTGTTGTCACCGCTGGCCCACTGTCTCAAACATATTATATTATGTACAAGTCTGACATCCCCCCCCCCCAACCTGGCTGCATGCTTCCCTAATCCAGGCGTAGGTCTCAACTCACAAAGCCCCAGTTGGATTGTCGCACTGTCCTGTTTTCTTAGATACCAGCATGTCCAGGAAACAGCACGCTTTGGGAATGTTGGAAAACCTGAAATTATGGTCAAGTGAGAATGGGAGGGATGGGAGAGGGAGAGGCGTGTTAACAGATTTGATAGAAAGGGAGGAGGGATTTAGTTTGGGGG
>NW_004798526.1:97964-99615 GCF_000002075.1 Aplysia californica | reverse complement strand
GGACAGAGAGAGAGAGAGAGAGAGAGAGAGAGAGAGAAAGAGAAGGGGTGGTGGGGAAGGGGCTGACGTGGTGTAGGGTGTAGGTTTACACAGGCCTCAGAGAAAATGAAAGAGAAGGAATGAAGAGGTGCGGTACGCGGCCAGATAAAGCAGGCGTGGATGACGTCAGAGAACTGTACCGACCTGTGACGGGCAAAGGGAGATAATAGAGTGGGCAAAAGCCTGGTCTGACCCTGGTGACCTCAGCACATCTACGTGCGGGCGCTCGCATAGTGCTGGGACAGCTCTGGTGGTTCAGTGGTAGAGTGCTCGCATATAGTGCTGGGGAATGTTGGTGGTTCCGTGATAGAGTGCTGGCATATTGTTGTGATTGCCGGTGGTTCAGTGATAGAGGGCTGGCATACGGTTGTGATTGCCGGTGGTTCAGTGATAGAGGGCTCACATGATAGTACATGTATATTGTGACTGTTGCATGGTGGTTCAGTGATAGGGCGCTCGTATAGTGTTGTGATTGCTAGTGGTTCTGTGATAGGGCGCTCGCATAGTGTTGTGATTGCTAGTGGTTCTGTGATAGGGCGCTCGCATAGTGTTGTGATTGCTGGTGGTTCAGTGATAGAGGGCTGGCATAGGGTTGTGATTGCTGGTCGTTCCGTGATAGAGTGCTCGCGTAATTATATAGCGCTGGGGAATGCTGGTGGTTCAAAGTTAAAGTGTTTGCACAATACTGAGTTTGTTTTTGTTTTAGTAGAAGTTTTACAGCGCTCGCAACTGCATAAGGTCATATGAGCGCCAAGGGGTGGATGTCAATAGAAAATTCCTTACTGGGAATCAGATTTACTCTGCTCACCTCTCTAACCTCAACAGCACAAAGTCTGCTTCGACTACCAAGGCACCCCGGATATAGCAGGTTACAAGAGTGTGACAAACATACAAAAGAAGTAGAGGAAAATGACCTCAGTAAGGATTAGGAAAGAAAAAGCAGCAATTTCTCGTTGCAGTTCAGGCACAGTTATGGGCATGAAATTGATGAATCAGCCCATTTACAATTACAAATCGACTGTAAATAAGAACATGGTTAATGCCCCCCCCCCCTTTTGAGAATGGCCTGAAGACACTTCAGTCAGTACCACTGTCGCGCAGGGTGAGTACTGAGTTTTGTGGTACAGTGGTAGAGGACTCGCATAGTGCTGTGATTGCTGGTAGTTCAGTGGTAAGGTGCTCACACAGTGTTAGAGCTTGTGGCTCACTGGTAGAAGGCCTTTTTTAATGTTGCTGTTTTACACCTCTATTGACCTAATTTAGAACATTTAGGAGACAGACTTCGACCATGCCTGTTTGGGCCACCCTGAGCTAACAGGGAACGACACCCACAGATTGATGACATTCTCAGAAGTATTCACTTTTGAGTTTAAAAAAAAGAAGTTAGTAGAAAATGTACAGAACAGTATAAAGCGCATAGAGCTTTCTTTAGAGTGGAGATATGCACTATACAAAAGCTATTTATTATTATTATTATTAGAGGCGTTCTTGAGTCTTAAGTTCTTTTCAGCGTTCATTTATTATTATTATTATTATTATTTCCCAGTGTTGAAAGGAAGGGACGATAAATCCACTGGCTTACTCAGGAGCGACACCTTCAAATGTAAAATGT
>NW_004798526.1:94360-95534 GCF_000002075.1 Aplysia californica | reverse complement strand
CCCCCACAAAAACAACAAACCAAACAACAACAAAAAAACAAAAAGCCTGTAACCTACACCACAGATTGTATTTTTCCCAGCACACGATTTTGCTTGTTTCTGAATTAAATGTCGTTTGTCAGATTTTCTGTTTATCTCGATTCCGTTTCGTGTTTGCAATAATATACAACAATAGCATTGATAGACAGTAACTGACACGGACTGCAATAGATGCACGCAATAGCAATATATACCGTTTGTTAGCGACAAAAGACAGTGGTGGAGGGCAATGCACAGCAATAGACAATGATAGACGGCAATAGGCGATAATAGAAGTCGATAGACAGCAATAGATGGCAGCAAAAACCTGATAGACAGCAGTAGACGGAAACACAAGATGGCGGATGGCAACTTATAGACGAGGAAATGAAGGCAGCAGATGATGAGAGACGACGATATTCGCTCAAAACGACAATACAAATGCAATAGACTACAATGAAAGACAAAAAAAAACGACAATAGAAAGCAGTTTAATAGACGAAAGTAGATAATACTTGTAACAAACAATAAACGACGGCAATATACGGAAATAGACGTTGGCAGACAATAATTAAAGACAGCAGTTGACCACGATAGACCATTATGGACGGCTTTTGAGGAGGAGAGTCGAAAAGAAAGAAGGTAAGAAGCAGCCAAGAAATGTGCAGATCAAAAGAAGAAAAAAAGTAGGCCTTGTATCCCGACTGGATCATTTCTTATCAGGAACGCTTCAGGTTATCCCTTTGATTGCCATGCAAGAGGTAATGGTTTGCGACATTTGTCCTCTTGATTGGGGTATTAATCTCACTACAAGCGAGCCGAGGGGTCACATGTATGTAACGCCTGCACTCTGAAGGTCGTCGTTTTGGGGGAGTGTTATTAGATGTCTTTGTGCAGGAGTCATCGGTTCTTGGGATGGACGAGGGAAACTGCATGTAGTCTTACACGTAGCTGGTGTACTGTTATTCTTATGATGAGTAAGTGTGGCGTGGTGTAGTGTGGTTCGGTGTGGTGTGGTGTGGTATGGTGTGGTGTGGTGTGGTGTACTGTGGTGTGGTGTGGTGTGGTGTACTGTGGTGTGGTGTGGTGTACTGTGGTGTGGTGTGGTGTGGTGTACTGTGGTGTGGTGTGGTGTGGTGTGGTGTGGTGTGGTGTA
>NW_004798526.1:88370-89498 GCF_000002075.1 Aplysia californica | reverse complement strand
CTCCCCCCCCTCTCTCTCTCTCTCTCCCTGATTCCATGTTTGTACTTCTCTGTTGACATCCACCCCTTGGCGCTCATATGACCTCATGCAGTTGCGAGCGCCGTAAAACCTTACTACAACTAAACTAAGAGTGCTAGCGGACGCAAATACGGCTCCTTCAAACACCGGAAAGGCTTAGAAGATGAAAAAAATGTGCATCTCCATACAAACAAGTCAGTCACTACCTTGAAATTACAAAGTTCTGTCTGCTCAGTGCCTAGTTTTGAACATTCTGAAGCAAAAATTTTCATGACATGTCAAGCTTTTTCGAATGCGATTCTTTGAATGTCTTGATAACGAATCCAATAAATAATAAAACAATTTTCATAGAGCGGATAGAACATTTTGTTTTTGACAAGATCTAGTAGTGCGAGTAAACGAAAACGACCAAATAAAAATGACAGAACTTCGTAATTCTAAAGTAGGTAGCGAAGTGCGGAAAGCAACCCAGTGTTACCGGAACTAGCGTTTCTCGATTCTCGACTCTCGACTTTCCTCTGTTGTACCCCGCCCCCTCCCTCCCCACCCATGAAATATCGCATGACTTTTATCCGATATAGTGGAGAAATATGTGGTGTCGGAGCTTGGCTACAACGTGCGTATTGGCACGCTCACCCTCCCAGGTCTCGCTACGTCAGGCCCGGGCAGCGCCACCTGTGAGGCTGGGTAGTTCGGGTGTACTCTCCCTCAACTCCTGGCCTGACGTCATACGTCCCACCCCGCAGACAGGTGAGCCTCTCTCGCCACAGAACTGGGAGACGGGTTCTCTCCACAGAGCTGGGAGACAGGGACAGGCGGAGTGCTGAGACAGTAAAACTTTCAATTTTGTTGTTTTTTGGTTTGGTTTAGTTTTGTTTTTTGTTTTGTTTTGTTTTTGTCTTTTTTTCCCTAAAGAATTTCACTCTCACTTTACTGTAAGCTAAAACTGTATTTGTAAAGTAGAGGTTCTCCTTCATCGGCGATACTTTCTGTTGTCTGGAAATGTTCATGAAGCTTTCGCTCTCTTTCTCTCTCTCTCTCTTTCTCTCTCCGTTTCTCTATGTGTTTGTTTGTTTGTTTGTTTGTGTGTGTGTGTGTGTATATATATAT
>NW_004798526.1:84483-87893 GCF_000002075.1 Aplysia californica | reverse complement strand
AGAGAGAGAGAGAGAGAGAGAGAGAGAGAGAGAAAGAATGAATACAAAATTCTATACATATCAATCATAAGTTGTTTCAGTCTGTATGGTGTATTTACCTTTTATCGTCACTGTCAGCTGTAACAAAAAGTAATCTCCGTGGTGTTGATAAAGCGGTCTTTGTGACCTGTTTTATCTGATCTCATAGGTCATTGCACAGGTTCAACATCCCTTTCAACACTGTTAGGTTATTAAAATTTAAAAGGTGGGACTTCCGAATTTTCAAACGTCCAATTCCGATAGGACCGAGCCATAAGTGTGGAGAGCCTGAAAAAGTTCCCAAAACAATCCACATTCAGAACACACCGTTGGCAGAATTCCAACCAGGGCCATCCCGTCCTAAGTCTTGCATGATACCGACTGAGTGAGTGGGGGGCCCCTTTTTAGATCTTTTTCTGCAAGATTTACAACAATAAAGAGAAGAAGTTGAATAAAGGCATCTTGTTGTGAGAACGATTAGTAATCGTCACTATAGACTTGTATGACATGCAAGCACTGCAACAGAATCTGCGCTTCAAATACAGGAAGAACTTGCTATGAAAGAAGCTGCATGAAGACAACCCTGAGCCATCTTAAACTAAATTGACCGTCTGCATAGACGAAAAGAGCCATACAGACTTGTATGATTATATCCTAGATCGTGCACTTTGATGTATTTCCACTTCGGTATAGAGGGCACCATTTGAGCCACTTGGAAGGCAAGGGAGAAAGGTGACAGACACATTTGAATAAACACGACTGGCGTTTTGGACAATCATCTGGGCGTAATTGGTGGTACGGCCCATGTGGCTCACGCTTCGCAGAGAAATTTTTATAGGCATCAATGGGCGGAGACCATAACAGTACGTCATCTAGGGGAGTATAAGCAATGACCGTACATAACAAGATGGTCCACTCCTCTCTTTGAGCCAATTAAAAAAGTGTCCTCAAAATTCGGTGCGCCCTCTTCGCGAAAAGAGTTACCCTACTTGTGTGGAAAAAAAATCAAAGTGAAACTAGCAAGTTTTTGAATAAATAAGAATTCAAATTTCGTAGAACGCTTTTTTAAAATGATTACGCTGACATTTCTTCGTTTAATTTGACTTTAGAATGAAAGGCGAGAGGTCATTAAGATAAAAAAACAACAACTAAAACTCCGCACTGAACGAACCCGAACAGCTGGTGAACAGCAGTCGATCAAAGAGGTGGAATTTCAATTCTTCTTCTGGAGAAACGAAAGAGAGCTCAAAACAGACTGCAGCGCCGTCTTAAGCAAAGAGCGGACTTCCGGCGGACACTTTTTCGGCTGAGTGGACCATCTTGTTATGTACGATCTTTGGTATAAGTCTATTATCACAACTAAGAGCGTGACGTTGACTCAGTTGAGTTTTTCACACTTCTCACATCGGGAATTCCCCTAATTCACAGACGTTCACCTCTTGTGGAAACTGGCGCGGCCCGGATGTGCAGACCATCGGTGTCCCCGTCAGGAGTTCTTAGAGTCAGACAAACAGACACATTTACCCAAAAAGAACAATAACATAATTTGTATTTTCGGGCGAGAGTAGGCCTGCTGAATATTTTATGAATTTCTAGCGGGTCTGTTCGGAACCACCATGAACGCGTCTGCAAACAATGCTGTTTTCTAAAATCAGGAAATGGTTGTCCTCGAAGAAGTTCAAATGTAAGAAAAAGACAGACAGAGAACTCTCAGAACTTGAGGTAAGGCTAAGGACATTGCATACTCAGTTGTACTCTCTCGTTTTATGATGAGGTAGGACAGTAAGTCTGGAAACAATAGAATGGTTCTAAACTCGGAATTCGTATATTGAAAAATTGTTCTCATGAATTAAACACACACACACACACACACACACACACACACACACACACACACACACACACACACACACACTCACTCACACACAGCGAGAGAGAGATAGAGAGAGATAGAGAGATAGAGAGGAGGAGGAGGAGGAGGAGGAGGAGGAGAGAGAGAGAGAGAGAGAGAGAGAGAGAGAGAGAGAGAGAGAGAGAGATAGAGAGAGAGAGAGAGGGGGAGAGAGAGAAACACACTCACATACACACACAAGACAGTGGTCATGGTAAACGCAACATTGTGTTCTCATGTGTAGTCTTCATCATAAACTTTATATATGCCATGCGACCTTCTCTTACTTCCTGCAAAGACAAGAAAGAGAAACACTTGGTAAAACCTTGACTGAAGTATATCAGTTTGTTAGATCGTTGAACAGATTGGTCATGCTTCTCCATTTCCCTTTAACTTTGTCGTCTCCCGCCACGTCTCATTTCTTTGTGTCTCCTACTTCGGATGGTTTGGGGGTGCAACCTGTTTAGGTCCGTATTTGAACTTTCCTTTCCCATCTGTAGATTCTGCCTATCGGTCTTACTCTTTCCTGGCACCGATTGGCTTTTATCTAATTGACGTGCTACTTTTTACTTTAAAAGCAACAACAACAAAAAAGCAACATCAACATCTCCCAAACATAAACAACAAACAATCAAACAAACAAACAAACAAATAAAAAAACACAAATAGTAGATACTCATAGCGTCCTACCTTCGTTCTGTTTTTCCAGTTCCATAAGTCATGACCCTTTTCCTTTGACTTATTTTGCATCTGGGAATTGACGCCCCAAGAAAAGACACAACAAACGGTACAAAATAGAAAAAGCGAACAAACAAACTGGCAAATACATAGAAGAGTACCCATAGACTGACAATCAACAAACAAACCGGCTATATAAACAGACAGACAAAAACAACAACAACAACAACAACAAAAACCACCAAAACCTGACAGACACCAAGGCGGATACAAAAAGACAAACAAAACATCTAACAGACAGACAGACACATAAACAGATCTATACAAATATTCATTATTCAGGCACTTGCTACAAATGACGTGTTCAGTTCTCATACAAGCCTCCCGAGTGATGTCTTCTTTCTAGCCCGGATACGACACCTAACATTCTAAAAATGTCCCACCAAATAAAAGGGGCCTCTGTGTGATGGGTTTACCTCGACTTAGAAAACTAGTTTGGGGAATCTCAGACAGAATACCCCACTCATATGACCTTATGCAGTTGCGAGCGCCGTAAAACGCCTTACTTTTATACTAAGAATGTCCCAGAACACGAGCCGCACCACCAGTGTCTGTGGTATAACGGTTAGTTCGGCACTTGGCTGTCGCACGCAGAAGAGCTGAGTTCGATTCCCCATTGAGTAGTAAAATTTGTGTTGAGTGTCTCGGTCTTTCTGCTGGGAAGTTGTATCCCTGTCAGCCGGGGTTAGCCGTGACAGGCGTGTGAAAAAACATTTTCACGAATAAGGCTATTAACATGGCACTCGAAAAATTTATATATATA
>NW_004798526.1:82489-83840 GCF_000002075.1 Aplysia californica | reverse complement strand
AGGAGGAGGAGGAGGAGGAGGAAGAGGAGGAGGAGGAGGAGATGGAGGAAGCGGGAGCTGAAGACGAGGAGCAAAAGCAGGACAAAAATGAGGAAAAGGAAAAGGAGGAGGAGGCGGAAGAGGAGAAGAAGCATGAAAAGACGGGGGAGGAAGAAGAGGATGAGGGAAAATGAGGAAGAGGAGGAAGAGGAGGAAGGGGAGGAAGGGGAGGGGGACGAAGAAGAAGAAAAAGAATATTGCAATTAATTTCTTCTGCTGCACGTGTCCCGTCTTGTGCCCCCCCCCCCCAGCGTACTGACAAACGCAGCGTGGTACATCGAGAAGCACATCAAGACTCCCGAACTGTTCCAGACTCAGGGCTCCACCAGCAAAGTCAACACACTCATCGTAAGTAGTAAGTTAAAATTACAAAGTTCTATCCGATATTGTTGGCCGTTTTGAGTTACTAATACCATGGTACATTTTGTATCAGATCAACGATTCTACGTCTACTCAAAGTATGTTCTCAGAATATTCTCTTGTATCAGATACGCGGTCCTTTGACATAATACTCACAACATTTTATGCGAATTTCCCCTGGTGAGCGTTTCTTTGACTTCAAATAATATTTGCAACTTTTTGTCGGAGTTTTCTATAGTTTCAGATGAGCGATTCTTTGACATCTACCCACATTATGTTCTCGGAATATTATCTAGTATCAGATGAGTAATTCTTTTATATTCACTCACATTTTGCTCACTGAATGTCCTCTAGTAACAGATGAGCAATTCTTTTATATTTACTCACATTGTGCTCACTGAATCATGTCCTCTAGTATCAGATGAGCAATTCTTTGACATCCACTCACATTCTGTTCACGGAATAATGTTCTATAGTGTCAGGCGAGCAACTCTACGTCCATCCACATAATGGTCTCGGAATATTCTCTAGAATTAGATGCGCGATTCTTTGATATTCACTCACAGTAGGTCTATGTTCCCGGAATATTAGCTAGTATCAGATGCGCGATTCTTTTCCATGATATATTCACATTATGTTCTGGGAATTTTATCTAGTATCAAATGAGCGATTCTTTGACATCAATTCCCATAATGGTCTCGGAATTTTCTCTAGTATCAGAAGAGCGATTCTTTGACATCTATTCACATTTTGTTCTCGGAATTTTCTCTAGTATCAGATGAGCGTGCCGCGGTTCACTCGAGTCCGGAACGCGAACGTGCATGACGTCATCGAGGTGGTGAAGACGTTCCTGGTCCGCCTGCCAGACCCGTTGCTCCCTGATGACGTATGTGACGCCATGATCGAGGCCTCGGAGTCGGACAACAACCACTGTGGCGCCATCCTCTCCAAG
>NW_004798526.1:76895-79385 GCF_000002075.1 Aplysia californica | reverse complement strand
AACGATAGATAGATAGATAGATAGATAGATAGATAGATAGATAGATAGATAGATAGATAGATAGATAGATAGATAGATAGATAGATAGATAGATAAGAAAGAAGGATCAAACCACTCCAGAGCACCCGCCGAGGGATGAGAAGGAAAATCTGTGGCGGTTAAAAAAAAAGTCACCGTATTCATGACCACGTCCTTATTTAAAGGCCACATTACTAATTTGTCGCTTTTAAGCACAAGGGCTATCCCGAAAAATGCTGCTTTGAGAAAATCGAAGGTAAAGTTTTTGCACTTTGTTCAGTTTCGTAAAAAGACAAGGAGATTTTTCTCTACAACCAAACAAATATACACACCAATGAAACCAAACTTCTCCTATACTATAGGTAGGGCAATGCCCACTTTTGGTGTAGGTCAAGATTTCTGGAACCCCCCGAAATCTGGGTTAGCCCGCTTGTCCTTAAAAGCGACCAGTTGTGTTGACCATTATAGCCCTTATTCCTAGTGTTAACCCTTTCAAGAGAGGAACAAAATAGAAGCCCACAACAACAACCACAACAACGCAACGCAAATAAGTGAGAGAAAAAAACCCACCCAAGAGCATCTCGGGTTTGAACCCCAATTCTGCAAGTAACGGTGACTTCTGATTTTGGTCTTTCACAAGCGTTACAAAGGCCAAAAATTAAATGCACGAAAAGTGTATACATTATGGTAATGATGCTTGGCCTCGTTTATCATGATAGTACACCCCCCAACTTTTCGAAATATATATATACACACACTCAAACAAACACATACACACACTCAAATAAACACACACACATTCACTCACTCAAACAAGCACATACACTTATATACGCACACTCAACCAAAAACAAACACATACTCAGATTGAAACAAATATATGATAGATATACCCACAAAGACACACACAAACTAGATCTAATACAATCATTTACACTTACAAACTCTCAAATAAATACGTAGGCTACATAATATACACATGCACTCAAACAAAAACATGGGCCACATTTACACGTACACACACTCAAACAAAAACATGGGCCACATTTACACATACACACACTCAAACAAAAACATGGGCCACACTTACACATACACACACTCAAACAAAAACATGGGCCACATTTACACATACACACACTCAAACAAAAACATGGGCTACATTTACACATACACACACTCAAACAAAAACATGGGCCACATTTACACTTACACACACTCAAACAAAAACACGGGCCACATTTACACATACACACACTCAAACAACAATAACAACAACAACAACAACAACGAAAACAACAGCAGTAACAGCGAACATTTAGACCATTATCATTTTCACCAATAACAAAAACAACTACAACAACAGCACCAAACTTAACTTAGACCATTATCATTACCACCACCACCACCACCACCACCAACAACAACAACAGCAAACATTTAGACATTTTAATCATTATCACCAATAACAACAACAACAACAGCAACAACAGCAACAACAACAACAACAACAGCAACAACAACAACAGCAACAACAACAACCATTGTTCCCTCAGGTGAATGGAACAACTCCCCGGCCTTTTTGAGGTCCACCCCCTGCACGCCCCCGGGCACCCCGCCCCCTGACGTCACAGCGGAGCTGACAGGGAAACTCTTACAGAAGAAAGAACAAGAGACGGGGATAGATAGAAGAGGTACTGGGAGAGAGAGAGACGGAGAGAGAGAGAGAGAAAGAGAGAGAGAGAGAGAGAGATAGAGAGACCAGGAACTCGGATATAGTAATAATAATAAATAAATAGCATTTGTATAGCGCATGTCCCCACTCGAAAGCAAGCTCTATGCGTTTTACACTATATTAGTACCCCAGCAGACCATAGAACACTCAGAAACATTCTCAACTGCCCGGAAAGCATAATACAATACAAGCAACCGGTTAAGCGCTCAAACTCTTAACAAACTGACAAGATCTTTCACTGTCTATAGCTGGGTACCCATTCCCACCTGGGTGAAGTGGGGAAAATTCGTGTAAAATGCCTTTCCCAAGGACACAACGTCGGGCCCGCTGCTCGAAACCCCGAACCCACAACCTGGCGATTACGAGTCCGATAGCCTAACCACTAGGTCCATAGATCTGTCGCCGAAATACTCAGTACAACAGTATCAGCTTAGAAAATTAATGTGCCAAATGCAAGAAGCCAGTCCGATAGAGATAAGGAACAGAAAATATTTCCCTTCGGAGATCTTCATAATGTGGTGAACACATTGGCTAGAGACGTGCCCACTATCTAGGATAATATGCAAGCACAAAGAGGACTCGATGGATCCTAATCTTATTGTTGGAACTATGTTGTGTACCGCTCCCATAATATATTCTTGTAAGCAATGGAGGAAAAGAGAGAAAAAAGGGGTTGGGGGTCGGGGAGCAAAGAGGGGAGAGGGGAAAAGGGAACCAGAGGGAGAAAAAGGGTGAGC
>NW_004798526.1:72139-76229 GCF_000002075.1 Aplysia californica | reverse complement strand
CATGATTTCTGATTATATTCCTTTATCATGTTTTTGCTAAAATTAACAGAATTGCATAATTTCACATTTTTTGGGCTCAGTTTGCTTAATTTCTGAGGGTTTTTTTGCGGGGGCGTAAAACCGCGGGGACAGGTTTGCTACCTCAACATGCCCTCATGGTCTCCACAGGCTCTCAGTCTGTACAGGACAACGTCGCCGCGGAGGTCGGTATGGACACGCGCTCTCTCTCGCCGGCCGGGGTCAGTCAGATGTTCCTGAACACCAGCCACACACGCGAGAGAGACGCGCCCAGCCGGCCCTCAGCCTCCAGCCACCCAGTTGTCAGAGACACACCCGCCAACCACCCGGTCGTCAGAGACACACCCGCCAGCCACCCAGTCGTCAGAGACACAGCCGCCAGCCACCCGGTCGTCAGAGACACACCCGCCAGCCACCCAGTCGTCAGAGACACAGCCGCCAGCCACCCGGTCGTCAGAGACACAGCCGCCAGCCACTCACCGCCCGTGGGAGCCACGTCCACACAGCCCATCATTTCAGACATGTCGGAGGTCGACCAGGAGAGACGCGGCTGGCGGGAGATGACCGGACGGTTCAGCGCGGAGACTCTACCCCTCGGCCACTGCAGCGACGAGAAGCGTTCCTGGTTGAGCCGGAGGCCGTCAGTACGTAGCACGCGGGCCGCGAGGTCTGAAGAACGCCAGAGGTCCGGGTTCGAACCCCGAGAAACGTCTCCGATTGCGGGGATGTCTACTCTCGGCGCCTCGCCTCCCAGTCGGGACAAGAGTCCGGACAGACAAACGTGTCGTGAGAAAAAGGGAGAGGTGGAGAGAGCGAAAGAAAAGAAGGCAGAGGCAGAAAAAGAAGGAGGAGAACAAGAGGTAGCTACAAAAGACGAGGCGTGTAACACTAGTCTGGCCTACAGTCTAGAGACCCCCGTTGACGGCCCGCCGGAGACGGTAGAAGACTCTGAGGAGGTGGCGAGACAGAGTACATCCTCGCAGACCAAACGCCTCAGCGCCTCTCCTAAAAGACCAGTCAAGAGAACTAGCAAGTCGGTGGATCAGAAAACATCGAAAGGAGCGGGGAAATCCTTCTTCAAAACGCCCTCCGCAGAGTCTAAAACCAAACCCAAATATGCGGAGAACTCGTTAAAGAGAAAAGCTTCCTCAGCGGACATAAAAACTCAGCGGAGCGCATCTCGGGAGAAGAAGAAGGAGAAGGAGCCGTCACCAGTCGTGACCCGCCCGAAGAGATCTGTTATTTCTAGCAGCGTCAAGAAAAAGAAGACAAAGGGCGGCAAGCCCAAGCACAACAAGACAGCCGGCACCTCCTGCAGCACGCCACCCGCCAGCCGGCACAGCCCCGTAGACGGCTACAGGACCTTCCAGCCCGAGGAGGAAATGACCCCATGGAAGGATGGGCCCTCTGACGGAGATGTCAATCAGGACAGCGACGGCCTCAGCCTCTTGGCGCACACCATCAAAAACCCGCGCATCCTGCGCACCAGCCCTCTCTACGCCGCGGGCGTTACGCCCCAAGAGCCCCAGCCCTCCTCCTCCCCCGATATGCCCAACCAACAAGACGTGTTGAAGTCTGCGTCCCCCGGCTCGCTCAGCCGGCCCGTCCACAAGGCCACCTCCCCGATGCCCCAGCAGGCGTGCGCTTCCTCTACCAGCTCTTCCTGCTCCTTCCAGTCTGTTGACGTCAAGAGGAGCCCCCGAACCGCTCCCTTCTCACTGCACAAAGAGACCCCGGCTCGAGCCAACAAATCTCCGAAACGCGCGAGAGCGAGAGGGAAAGCAGACGGCCACAACGCGATCACGGTGAACTCAGAGCTCATCTCGAAACACAAGGACTGCACAGACGTCGTAGCGAAATGTCACGTGACCCGAGGACACTCACCGCCGCGGAGACCAATCAGCGGTAAGAAAAACAGTCCCGTGTCCTGCCGCTCGGACCGCTACCACCCCCACGATATCCTCTCCAAATACCCACAACAACAGCGGTACTACCAGTCGCCAAAACGAACAAAGCGCCAAATGGTATCGCCACAGCAATCTTCACAGCAACAACAACAGCAACAACAACAACAGCAGCGACAGCAAGCAGCCGAGAAATCTCCCGTCGTCGTCACTCACACTCACGCCAAAACTCAGTCTCGCGCGTGCGGGGACCACGAAGAAGCGGACGACGAGGAAACGAACGACCGCCAGGGGACCACCCTTCAGGGCCGGATCAGCTGCATCACAGAGTCGGGCTCCTTCCACCGGCTCAAAGTCACCGTAAAGGACGGCCACACGTGCCCCATGCTGCTGCACCGGCAGAGACTCCAGCAAAGCGGGGTGTCGGACGTGCACGATATGAGGCCCCGGTGCCAAGGGATGGCGGAGTGGGTGCTGGATATCTCGCTGGTCGTCCTCGCCCTCTCCTGCACCTGCGTTCTCGTCTACGTCTACCAGAACCAGTGATTGGTTGGTGTAGGCGTGACGTCATGGTCGCCGACTGCTGTAGAGGCTGAGTTTATCAAGACCGCCACCAATACCACTACCACCAGCAGCGTCATTATCATCATCATCATCATTATCATCATCATCTTCATTATCGTCATCATCATCATATTATGATTGGTGACTAATGTAGCTGATTTTACCAAGACCACCAATGCCTCCAGCAGCAGCAGTCATCATCATCAGGATCATAATCATCATCCTTATGTGATCGATCGGCAACTGCAGAAGCTGAATCTACCAATATCATCACCATCATCATCATCATCATCCCCCTCCTCATGTGATTTGCAACTACAGAGGCAGAATTTACCAAGATCCCATCTTGGGTCAAAGGGATGCTCAACTGTTAGTAGACACGAGCGTTTCCCTAACCCCAACTATCTAGGTCGTTCTATGTTGCCGTCTAGCCTTGTTGCCATTGAATCTGGTGGTGTAGTCACGTGTGTTTGTTTCGGAAATTAATGTTTACAACACTTTCCCTCACTCTGCTCGTGGGTGGTTGGCGGGTGCTTTGGTGTGGTTTGCCCCTTCTTTCCTATAAAAAATCTATCGTCTTTATCCTTCTTTTTTGTGTTTGTTACTCTCTTGTAACACCTGTAATCTTCGGCACTTATAAGATCGTATTGTGTTGCAAGTGCCGTAAAACTCTTACTAAATTTGAAAAATTCACTCTGCTCCAAACCGGCATCTGTGGTGTAGCGGCTGGGCGCTTCGTCATCGCACACAGAAAACCTTATTTCGAATCCTGCGTGGAGACAATTTTTACGGACTACCTCGGTCTTTCTGCTGGTGCGTTGCTGCATACCTCTCTCAGCCAGGGTTGGCCCTAATGAGAAGGGTCGAAATCACCTTCTATGTATCGATGGGAGCGTTAAAAACTTTAAAATAAGTTAATTAAAAAACTCTACTACATTCACGTAGTTGTGGGATGATCCAGAGACGCAATAGCCTTATGATCAAGAGGCCAGCTTGTGTCGTCTGTCTATCCAGGAGAACCGTCTTGTCCTGCCTAACCAGGGAACCCCATTGTACCATCTGTCTGTCTCTAGAAAAAAAAACCCCGTCTTGTCCTATCGGTCTACCCAGAAAAGAACATCGTGTACTATCTATCTATCCAGAGAACTATCTTGTCCCATCTGTCTACCCAGAAAAGAACATCTTATACAATTTCTCTATCCAGAAAACCACATTGTAACATCTGTAGGCTATATAGAAACCATCTTGTCCCATCTGTCGCTCCAGAAAACCATCTTGTACCACCTTTCTATCCGGGAGGGGATATACATAGTACTAGGCATCTATCCCTTCAAAGGATTTTTCCTCCAATCGAAGCAGTGCAAAGGGTGGTTAAAAAAACCCCAACAAAACAAGAAAAACGAATCACTTCTCTCTTGACACCCACCCCTTGGCGCTCATATGACCTTATGCTGTTGCGAGCGCCGTAAAACCCTCTACTATAATAAGAAGAATCACTTATTAGCCCAAAGGGGCGAGGTGTTTACTCGTGGCAGATGGTCCATCTTCGCCTTGTCCTCTGGGTTTTTTTTTATAGGGAAAAAGGGGGTGGGGGTGGTAGGGGA
>NW_004798526.1:70339-71873 GCF_000002075.1 Aplysia californica | reverse complement strand
ATAAATAAATTAATAAACAAATAAACAAACATGAGCAAAAATAACCAGTTGTCATCCGCGGAACGTCTGGAATCTATTATTAGAATCATAACGTGAATGTACATGTAACCACTAAAGACAAATAAAGCTTACAGACAAATAAATAAAAATAAAAATAAATGAATAAATAAAACATAAACATGAGCAAAAATAACCCGTTGTCATCCACGGAATGTGGGGAATCTATTATTAGAATCGTAACGTGAATGTACATGTAACCACAAAAGACAAATAAAGCATACAGCATTTAATTTGCCAGAACTGTGCCCATTTTCTTCGTCCTTTGTTTGTTGGTATTTTTTACAAATAATATTATGATGTGTATAATTAGCTGGAACTTCTGAATAACGAACTTTTGCGATCCATGTTAAAGAGTAATCATTGCACGCCTTTTGTTTGTCTGGGTTTTTTTTTTTACGAAAAAAGTTATTGATTCAGGTGGTCGTCTCTCTCTCTCTCTCTCTCTCTCTCTCTCACACACACACACACACACAAACTGAAATATACCCCCCAACCAGGGCAGTGTTACTGACTGAAGATGTCTACTTTAGGCCATTCCCAAATGCACAGTAGAATTGTAAATGGGCTGATTTATCAATGTCATGCTCATACTGTGCCGGAACAACAAAGGGGGAACTGCTGCTTTTTCTTTCCTCATCCTTTCTATCGTCCTTTTCCCTCCACATCTTTTGTATGTTTGTCAGTCTCTTGTGACGCGCTATTTCTGAGGTGTCTTGATACTAATGATAGTTGAAGCAGACTTTGTGCTGTTAGGGCTTGAGAGGTGAGCAGAGTAAGCCTAATTCCCCGTTTGGACTTCTCTGTTGACATCCATCCCTTGGCGCTCAGATGACCTTATGCAGTTGCGAGCGTCGTAAAACAACCTTACTAAAACTAAAACACAAATTGTCAAATATACATTGAGAGAGAGAGAGAGAGAGAGAGAGAGAGAGAGAGAGAGAGAGAGAGAGAGAGAGAGAGAGAGAGAGAGTTCACCATTAGAATCCCAGTTGACTGTCTCACAACTGCATGCTGGTTGTTGGGTAGTCTGCTTCGTTCTTTTCTTTTCTACTTACAAGACAAAAACAACAACTAAGACACGACGTAAAATACATGTCAACTCGCCAGTTCACGGAGTTTCTCTGGGTCTCTGGCGCGGGAATACACTTTACTTTTTCATCTTCTGTGGCCGTTAAGCGTCGCGGGGAGATGCAGTTTTCTATGGTAGGCCAGCTCCGCAGCTCTTTCAGTTGTGGTGTTTTGTAGCAGGAATACACAGTAGTATAAAAATAGTATATTTAGCGCAGGTACATCTTGTTTTGATACCATTACCATTATACATGAATACATGTCTTGTTCTGGTATACTGGTGGTGGTATATCGTTGTAAAGCGCCTGCATCGAGCATGTTGAAAAACGTGGATATGCGATTTATACATGCAATTATTATAATTATAACATCAATAATAATAATTATCATTATTACTATTTTTAAA
>NW_004798526.1:68830-70147 GCF_000002075.1 Aplysia californica | reverse complement strand
CCCCCAAAAAGGGACATGAAGACAGAAACATTCAGAGGGAAAGTAAAGAAATAAGACACACAACCGTGGCACCCTCCAGCCACCCGCTCTTCCACGCCCTGCAGAGTGAAAACCACACCATTCCCCTGCACAACAACAAGAGTATAAAATAACTTCTTAGTAGTGGTAAGAGTTTTACCGCACTTTCAACACAATAAGACTGTCCCCGTGGTTTTATGCATCCCGCATAATTTAGCAAAATTTGATCATTTTTCGCATAATTTCTGATTATTTTCCTTTATCATTCCTTTTCAAAATTAACAGAATCATATAATTTCATATTTTTGGGCTCAGTTTGCAAAATATCAGAATGTTTCCTGCATAAAAGGACGGGGACAGATATGATCATAAAAGTGCCAAAGATTAGAGACGTTAACAAGAGAGTAACAAACACAAAATAGAAGGAGGGGAGATAAGGACGATAGATGTTTCACAGGAAAGAAGGAGCAAAAACCACACCAGAGCACCCGCCAACCACTCACAAATAACTTCAAACACCAGTTGTATGATTAGGGTTTTATTTGTCATTAAAAAATGCTTTTTTTTTCAAATGGAAACAGCGCCGCTTGTGTTAAGCTACTGTGAATAGTTCACTACATTCGTCAAACAAACAGCGGACTATTCACATTTTACATGGAGGGGAGAGAAAGAGAAGAGGGAAGGGGGAGGGGTGGGGGAGAGGGTGGGGGACTGCAACAAAACCAACACACAGAATTAAAAAACAAAAACAAATAGAAAAACAGAAGAAAAAAATTAACATACACACACACACCAAAAAAACCCAAAACAAAACGAACAAAAACAGAGAGGAGATAGATGGCCACATACAGATGGGAGCGTGTGAAGAGACACCACTGTGTGAGAGGGAGGCGTGGGGGACTCGATAGCTCAAAGACTTAAAGAAGAAGAAACACATCGATGTCACCCCCAGCACATATTTGTGTCAAACCTACACACATACACACACAATTGTGTCAAACCAACACATACATTGTATGTCAAACACACACACACACACACACCAAAGGAGTCACCCATACACCCACACATACCAAAGGAATCACCCACAGACACACACACCAAAGGAGTCACCTACACATACACACATCAAAGGAGTCCATCCCCCTGTCCACACACACACACATCTGTGTCATCCAAACACAAAGGGTAGAGGTCATTCAGTCATTCCCCATCCCATACAAGACACACCTGTGAAACCCAAACCCATTGTGTAGTCACTCACACACACACACACACACACACACACACACACACACA
>NW_004798526.1:65191-66457 GCF_000002075.1 Aplysia californica | reverse complement strand
GAGAGAGAGAAAGTAGAGACAGAGAGAGGAGGCGGTGGTGGGGATGGGGGGTGAGATACTAAGGTATCACTGGCGAACAAGATAAATAGTAACGCAACCAATGTACATGTGGTATTGCACTCAGAGTATAGGAGGACAGGAAAAGAGTATAACACACACACACACACACACGCGCACGTACGCACACACACACATACGCGCACGCACACACACACACACGCTGACACAAGGTACCCAAGTGCATAAATTCTATCTCTCAAAATCCATTCATGTCATTTTAAAGAAAAAAAAAAAAAGAAACTTTAAAATAAAAAATTAAAATGCAGGTGGAACAGATTTAAATGAAAATAGCAACAAACAAACAAATCGCACACATACATGTATGGAAAGGAAAAGAGAAGTTTTCAGAGAGTCTTCATTGGAGTGTAGAAAAAACATCCCCTCAGACTCATTTAAACGGCATCATCAAAATCATCATCATCATCGTCACTGTCCTCGTTATCAAAGTCGCAACTCAGGAGGGACCAACTCAGTCATTGAAAGAGGAAAAAACCTACACAAACTAGAACACGATAATAAAGCTGTAATTGTACACATTCTGCACCCCCATCAACACAATTTAGCTCATTTACGAGACGGGCTGCTTCGGTAACCCTGCCTATCAGGACCAACCACGACCCACCCAGCAGAAAGACTGATATACTCCCCACACCCTCACACTGGAATTGAACTCATTTTTCTGCATGTGACAACAAACTGCCTACCTACTCCACTACTGATGCTGCTATCTAAAGCTGTCAGTCATCTTAATTTACAAATCATGACACTAGCACACATTAAAAGATGACCCCCACCCCCACAATATTGAAAACAAAAAAATTGTCGCCATTTGTTCAAACAAAGCTATTTGTGATCTTCATTAAAGATAAAAAGATGAAAATAGGAAAGAAAAAAACCCCACCCAACCCCGACAAAGTGGAAAATGAAGCAAATCAAAAGGACAACTATATTTTATGTTTTCTGTCTCATTTTCTAAGCACAGAAGGGTTTTTAAAAATGTAACTGCAGGTGTTCTTCACCCCTGTTGACACTTGTTAGAACATTTGGTCGTTTTTCAGCACAAGGGGGCTATCCCGAAAAATGCTGTTCTGAAAAAAGCAAAGTTAAAGTTTTAGGACCCTTATTCAGTATCTTTAAAAGACAAGAAGAGTTTTCTCTATAACCAAACAAATATACACACCAATGAAAACAAACTTCTCCTATAGG
>NW_004798526.1:62197-64871 GCF_000002075.1 Aplysia californica | reverse complement strand
CCCAACCTCCCCCACAAAGGAATCAAACTCGCATCTTATCAAGCATCGGCAAAGCATCTAACAACTACGCCACAGACACCTGTGTACAAAGGGGCTTGACGGTGCTTCGGAAATAAGGAATGCAAAGAAGGCAAAATATTCACAACATGTACACACCTCAACAGACAGCAGACCCTACGGTCAATCAATACACTACACACTGGTTTTATAACCCAATTACTTACATGCACACGAGGTCCAAGAGACTACATATATGTACATATGCATGATTTTCTTTGTATCATAGCTACAGATACGTAGGTGTCCTGTTCCTTAGTTCACTAACAAATTACACGATTTAAAAAAAATCTACAATCAGGAGACGGGCTTCTTTGACCGTGACCCCTTCCTGTCAAGGCTAACCCCGCCTGAGAGGGATACAACGTCCCAGCAGAAAGAAGGGAGAACAGAGAGAAGATAGAACATCTCAGTCCTACATAGAGTGAAGACAGAACATCTCAGTCCTACATAGAGTGAAGATAGAATATCTCAGTCCTACATAGAGTGAAGATAGAACATCTCAGTCCTACATAGAGTGAAGATAGAACATCTCAGTCCTACATAGAGTGAAGATAGAACATCTCAGTCCTACACACATAGAGTGAAGATAGAACATCTCAGTCCTACATAGAGTAAAGATAGAACATCTCAGTCCTACATAGAGTGAATTTAGAACATCTGCTCTTTGCTGTTACATCCTACAACTGGAATATACTGCTGACAACCGACTGGGGGGGGGAGAAAAGAGGCAGACAATAGAACCCAGCGTGGCGACATAAAATGACAACAAATACTTAAATCGGGCAACAGTATGAACAAATTGACTAGAGGGGTGATTGTTTAAGTAAAACGTCGAAGCAGAAGATTACTTAAATTTTAAAAGCACTTTGACAATCAAAGAAAACCTCACTGCCGTTGCTTTGATCGCACTCGATATTTGTGCTGTCAGAAGTGTCGCGTACTACGACATCAGCAATTATGTTTGTCTTCGCTACAACACCAGGGGTATAAACATGACACAATAAAGCCAAGCTAACAGCATCACTCCAGCTCTCATTTGGTATAAACGCCAGACTCATTACAAAATCCCAAAAAATTATAACAAAAATCAGACTCATCACATAGAAAAATACGCGCAGCAACATCTTTGACGAGAGAGAAATTTTTGGCATCTGAAAGTCCAACAGCTTAAATAAAAAAGCAAATACATAAACAATCACTGTCTTATAAATGCAAGGACTTCCTCTCTCTATTTGTGCTCTATACACATATGCACACTCATACACACAAACACATACACAAACACACACCACCTCTCCATCAGCCTTCATCATTTCATCCCTTTGCTACCAGACTGGGCACCAGCCGTGTAGAAAATAAAATCATTTAAAGCGACATTTAGCGAACAAAACGGCCAGAGCACACACAGAGTGAAAGCAATACATATGTGAAGCATCTTGGTGAAATCAGGAGCTCGTTAAAAAAACCCAAAAGAAATCTAATAAACAGGCATTTTTTCCACCAGTTGACAATTTTTATTGAATTTTTTTGTTTTTTGGCCTAACACCTTTTCTGAAGATCTGCACATAAAAACACATTTCTAAGTAAATTTTTTCTGAAAAACTTTTTAAGTCCTCTCAAGCTATTGAAGTTATCAAGCTATAGTGGCCATTTCCTCACTAATTCTACCATTGACGCCAGGTGATCTCACCTTCTTCAACAGCAAATATCTCAACTTTTATTCAAGATAGATGGGTAACTCTTCATAGAAAGCGAGACAAACGAATAAGCTTTCAGATGATACCAATAACTCCACATGCCCAAAAATTGACGAGCGCCTGATTCCACCGTGCCGCGACACATATGTCGTATTGTAAACCTAAACCTCCCTAAAGCTCATTATTCCACACGAAAATAAAAAGAAACACATTTTTGCACACACAACTTGCAAAAAAGGAAAACGTGACTGGTTTGACATCATCAAATCGTCAAACCAGTACCAAATCGTCAAACCAGTACCAAATCGTCAAACCAGTTGCAACTGAAACTTTCGAGCCTCAACACGGGGTGGTGCATTTTGTTACAAGCTCGTGCGAATGAACAAAAATCCAAATTCTGATTCCTCAAAACATCAGAGGTGCAGGCTGGCCGGGAAATGTGAAGAGTGGAATCAAACCATCGGACATAAAAGATTCAAATAAAATAGCAACATCTGAAAGCAGAATCGTGATAACACTCCAGCACTGTTGAAAAATGAGCATGCACAAATTATGTGATATATACACACACAGACATACATTTATATATACACACACACACACACACACATACACAAAGACACGCACACATACACACACATGCAAACACAGGCACGTATGTACATCTTGTGCATTCATAGATGCAGATAAAATAAAAGACAAGGAATAGCCAGGGCCAACTTGCACCATACATGAGTACAGCGGACAAGGAGGTTTTGTATAAATAACAAGTTACAACAACGCATCAGGGCCACAGAGAGAGCGAGAGAGAGAGAGAGAGAGTGAGAGAGAGAGAGAGAGAGAGAGAGAGAGAGACATGTGAACACACCAACAACATGATCATAAACATAAAAGGGCTGAGGCAATTTTTGAGGGGG
>NW_004798526.1:52846-60258 GCF_000002075.1 Aplysia californica | reverse complement strand
GCGGGGTGTGTGGAGTGGGAGAAGGGGGATGGGGAGTGGGGGAGTGTGGGAACAAGATACCTTTACAAAACGAGACAAGCAAATGAGGCAAGTCACGGGTACCTTCCTTATTATGTACCATCGACAACAAAGTCTCACAAGAACGAAGATCTTTTGACACAAGACAGAAATCTTAACACAAACAGAACCAAAACCATCCACATTCTGTGCCCGACACGAACATTTAACAATAACAGCAACCCCTCTCAACTCACATACACCGGACACACACACAATATCTATCATCAAGAACACAAAAAGCAGACAGTCGACGACAATTTCAACGACTCAAACTTCCCACACAGGAGGCGACTGCTCCGTACATAACTCAGGTCAATACAAGTGTGCATAAAAGCCATGATAACAAGCAAACCCTAAAGCCCTACAATCACACTCAGGAAACTCAAATATCCCTCCCCCTCCCTCAAACAATTCTTATTTACCCCTGGGGCTAACACGAACCAAAGCTCTATTTCCAAACCAGGGCAGCTCATCTGCGGGTAACATAAATAAATGAACCAAAGCACTGTTTCCAAACAAGGGCAGCTCATCCTGAGCCGCTATGATGTCATCCATTTAATACACTCCCTTTTTAACCTTTGACATGCACAAGTAAAGCGGGCCACACACGCACAAGCCAGCAGTTCCCAGCCAATCAGCATGTCTTGGCCCTGGTAAATTTACAGTCGGCACAGCATTAAGAGCTTTTTTTTCATGCCGAATTTTTATTTAAAATCAAACCCGCATGGTGTTTGTTATTCAATCCTAGAGAATTTGAAGCTGATAATGAATTTCAAGAGCTGCGGAGCTGGCCTACCATAGAAAACTGCATCTCCCCTTGACGCTTAACAGCAACAGAGCATGAAAAAGTAAATTAAGTAATTAATTTCAAGTCAAATATGCATTTGGAACAACACAAAAAAAGAACTTTTTTACCTCATCACTCCACTCTTATCCAGGCTGATGGAAAAAATAGTTGGCGCAGCCTAAAACCCACGCCGGCCTCATCAATACTAATTTTCTATGGCCATTGAGACTCAGGGCCCAGATTCCAGACAAGGTTCGTGTTTATGTGCGTGTGTGTGGTCGCTTTACGCCAGAGAGAGAATACAGTTCAGATATCCATAACTCTCACAAGCTTGTACAATCAGGCAATGTCAAAGGTCATCCTTTCAGACAAATATAAGTCAGAAGGAGTGATTCGTAGCGCTTCTGCAAAGGACAGGGAAAAAAGGAGAAGCTGTACTTTTTGACACCTCAGGCAGGACATTCAAGCCAAATTGAGAAAGATCCTTTGTTACATTTTAGCCCCCAAAAAAGAAGGTGGAAACAGTAATGCTATAGCAATGTCACACAAGTGATTTTACACGAGCGACATCACACAAGTGACATACGCCGTGACTATACTTCACGTAGTGGTAGCTTTAACTAACAAAAATCTCTTGAATATCTCCAATAAGGTTTCCTTTCACCAGGTGGGCAAACGGCTTATATATATTTCAGTCACACGTGGTTCAAGCTGTCAAACAGATAAAGACTTTGTCTAAAATAGTGACGGGTCCTTTGGGAGTCAGAGTGTTTCGTAGACAGGGAGAGAAGAGAAAGAGAGATAAATGACAGAGAGAGAGATAGAGACAGAGAGCAAGAGAGAGCAAGAGAGAGAGAGAGAGAGAGAGAGAGAGAGAGAGAGAGAGAGAGAGAGAGAAAAAAAATAAAGAGAGAGAGAGCTCAGGGTACCAGTCACATAAACAGAGCAGACGACATGGGCCACGTGCTTATCACAGGATCTTGCATTTCTTGCGTTTGCGGTTGTTTGGCTTCACGGGGGGTCTCTCCTCTTCCTGAAACTTTCTGGAAAAAACCAAACAAAACAAAAAAAGACATTTTAAAAATCATTCATGGGAAAAATCTTGTCACTAGCACAACAACACACAAATATACAGCAACAACGGTACAGAAAAGATTTTATGACTGCAGATGTATTCTGCCATCATCATCTATACAATTCAGACCATATTGGAGGTGGGCCGCTCCCATTCAGTCTGTCATGTTTAAGTAACAGTTTTACGGCACTTACAACACATTAAGGGCACATAAGTGTCCATTGTAACAGCAAATTTACATTTTTTGTATCTTTGATCAACGCTTTTCAGCAAAGTCCACATTGGAACGTGTTTTTCAATGGACATAAAACGTGCTGAAAAAAAAAGTTCAGAGAAAAATTGCAAAACGGTCAGAATAACGCAAGTTTCTGTTATTTCATTCTTTTGATGAGAGTCGGATTTCCCCACAATGCCTCTCATAATATGTCCCCAGCCACCCACACATGGGGCTTCCCGTGGCTGAAACAATTCCCTCTACAAACAACCATTACATTTGATCATAGTGTTGCTCTTTTTTTTTCTTTTTCTTTTAAAGTAAGTGTTTTACAGCATTCACAACTACAGCATTCACAACACCATAAGGTCATATAAGAGCTGAAGATTAGAGGTGTTACAAGAGAATAACAAACATAAAAAAGAAGGAGGAGAGAGAAGGATGATAGCTGTTTGATAGGAAAGAAGGAGCAAACCACACCAGAGCACCCGCCAACCATCCACTGTTGTTCTTTGAAGGGAAAGAAAAGGGAGAACACTCTAGTATATTGAGTATAATCTAACACTCGAGCCAAACGATTTTAGTCCTCATTTGAGTGTAAGTCAGTTAAATAGTTTGATTGATAGCATCTGTTTGTTTGAGTAAAGAGAAGCACATGGAAACAATTTTGGTCATTTAGTGCTGGAAAAAAGTAAGACAGACAGAAACAACAGAGGGAAAGTAACGAAGGAAGTAGGGCCTACCAGTGGCGCCCTCCAACACCCCCTAATGAGGACAAAGTTTAGTTTAGTTACAGTTAGGTTTTACGGCGCTCACAACTGCATATGGTCAAATGAGCCCCAAGGGATGGATGTCAACAGAAAAGTCCAAAAGGGGAATCAGGCTTACTCTGCTCACCGCTCTAGCCTCAAAAGCACAAAGTCTGCTTCGACTATCGAGGCACCCCGGAAATAGCGGGTCACAAGAGTGTGACAAACATACAAAAGAAGTAGAGGGAAAAATGATGATAGTAAGGATTAGGAAAGAAAAAGCAGCAGTTCCCCCACATGGTCTTGGTCAACTTACATAAACAGTGAAAAGAGATTAGAGACAAGAAACTGATATTTTAGTTGCAGTAAAATTTTACAGCACTTGCAATACACTAAGGTCATATAAATGCCGAAGAACAGAGGTGTCACAAGAGAGGAGCAAATACAAAAAAAGGATGAGAGATAAGGACGATAGATGTTTGATAAGAAACAAGGAGCAATCCACACCAGAGCACCCGCCAACTTCCCACAAGAAACTTACAAGCTGCAGACTGAGAGGAACGTCATAAAAAACCAACAAAAATGCTATTTTTCACTGGTATGCCCCAGCATATAATGTTGCCTTGGAAATATCGAAATTTACTTGGGCACGGGAAACCGCTTTGGGTGAAATTATTTGGTAGGTGAAGGGTTAATATATAAATGACAACAGATGGAAAAAAATTACTTCAAGCTGACAAATCAGTATAGATCTATAGGACAAGCGGGCTAACCCAGATTTCGGGGGTTTCCAGAAATCTTGACCTACACCAAAAGTGGATATTGCCCTACCTATAGGAGAAGTTTGGTTTCATTGGTGTGTATATTTGTTTGGTTATAGAGAAAACTTTCCTTGTCTTTAAAAGAAACTGAACAATGGGCCAAAACTTTACCTTCGATTTTCTCAAAACAGCATTTTTGAGGATAACCCCCTTGTGCTTAAAAGCAGCAACATGCGTAGAGGAATAAAAACAGACGTACATAAAAACTGTAAATATAAACAGATACAGCAAGAACAATAGCAGTCCCCCCCCCCCCCCCCCATCACAAAGCCCACAAATCATACCTGACAATTCTGACCAGCTCATGAAAGGCCTGATCCACGTTTAACCGGTGTTTGGCACTAGCCTCGATGTATTTGATCTTCAGTTTGTTCGCCAACTCCTGCCCTTCTTCTGTTGAAACCTGGAGGAGGGAGAAAAACAAAGAAACGGCATTCACTCGTCTTTCAAGAGTTTCTCCCGACATTTTCACTTTGATTACAACCCAGACACATGGACTGGCAGATCATCAAGAAGCAATTTTTTCATCTATCACAACCGTAGGTTGGGCCCTGCCCTGAGAATGGACTTCAACACTCCTTCCAATTGTTAGAGGTAACATTCTGTAGTGTCAGAGATGTTTGAGAGTCATATACAAATAAGGATCTATTCTTAAATACTGAGTTAAGTTGGGAGACATATAATAATAATGATAACGATACGAATAAAAATACTACTGCTACTAGAACTACCACTGCTACTACTAATAATATATATGGCATTTATTTAGTGCTCAACCCCGATTAAAGTACACAGGCTCTAAGCACTTTACAATACAACAGTAATAATATATAACCAGTGCATTGCATTCTGACCAAAGGAAAATCTCTCTCTAAATGTTTATCTCATTAATATAAAAAATGAAATGACTTTAACCTACATTTGAATGAATAAAAGGATTTGATCTCTCTTAAACCACTGGACTAGACATTTCAGATCATAGAACCTTGATACGACTATTATTAAGTTAGGTTGGGAGACATGTTGCCACTGTCACAATGCTGACGTAGACATTTAGAGACATGACCGTTGTCACAATACTGAGATTATAAGATATTTTCCCCGTTGTCCCAAGAAAAGCAAACTATACCATATTTTTCTGCCAACCCATCAGAGCAGAGTCAAAGGGAGCTAAGCAGTCTTTTTACTTTCTGCAGTAGAAATGATAAGTTAAGTTTTCAACTCCAACATGAAGAATTTACAAAGCCTCAAAAGTTTTATTTTATTTTATTTTTTTATAGTAGAGGGTTTTACGGCGCTCGCAACTGCATAAGGTCATATGAGCGCCAAGGGGTGGGTGTCAACAGAGAAGTCTTTACAGGGAATCAGACTTATTCTGCTCACCTCTCTAGCTTCAACAGCACAAGGTCTGCTTTGACTATCAAGGCACCCCGGAAACAGCAGGTCACAAGAGAGTAACAAACATACAAAAGAAGTAGAGGAAAATGACAATAGTAAGGATGAGGAAAGAAAAAGCAGCAGTTCCCTGTTGTAGATCAGGCATAGTTATGAGCGTGACATGAATCAGCCCATTTACAATTCTACTGTGCATGAACGAGAAATGTCCCCCTTTTGGGAATGGCCTAAAGACACTACAGTCAGTGGCACTGCCCGGGGGGAGGGGGACCAAAAGTCAAGGCATGAGTACCAGGCAGAAAGTATTCCACATTGGTGCTACACCTTGAGTGCGTGCAATATCTAAACTGTGGCCATCAAGGTTCTCTTGTGCTGATAACATGGACAGTCATCTCCTATCTATGTGCTTACTGACATGAAATGTATGTACATGTACAAGAGATCACCTGGTCTTCTCTCACAAACACGGCAAAACTACTTGGTAGGACAAGAGTTAATATAAACAAATGAAAACGGATGGAGAAAAAAAATTGCTACAAGTTGATAAATAAGTACAAAAGTGTAGGTAAATAAAAAAGGACAGACATCAAAACATACGTATCATCTGTACACACCCTTTCTCTAATGTCCACGGCATTAGATCTATAATCCCCACCGCTTCCTCCCATAAACACTGTGTGAGACAGAACCTAAAGAAAGGTTCTCCTTCGCCTTATTTTCTTCAATCCACACACACACACCACACACACAGCTGTAAATGGACAGTTTGAAACTTCTGGTGTCTGTAGAGTAGCAGTTAGGTTCTTTCCTGTCACACACAGAAAACGTGAGTTCGATTCCTGTCTGGAAAGACTTCTCATCAAGCATCCCTCTCTCCTGGGACGTCGTAGTCCTCTCATTCTGGGTTGGCCCTAACAGGCAGCGTCGAAGCAGCCTGCCTCCTAAATTATCTCAATTGAGTAGATGGGGTGTGAAACATCTACAATTAAATAAAATCCTTTCTTTCAAATGGAAGAAACAGAGATATACGAGTAATACAAATTTCCACCGTGAACTAAACTCTAAAAACAACCAAGAGAAAAGATGTCAGTTGGTTCTCTTTCTAGTGAAGCACACACACACAGACACACACACAGACACACACACACACACACACACAAAAGCTTCATTTTCCTCCCTTGTTCTTTCCCTTACCACTCTCTGTGAGTCGAGGTCAGACTTGTTGGCCACCAGAAGCATGGGGAACTCATCTCTGTCCTTCACACGCAAAATCTGTCGGTGGAACTTCTGAATCTCTTTGAAACTAATAGAAACAGAAAAGAAAAACAAAACAGTTCAATTCAGATATTCATCATCATCATTGCCTTTCTCACCCTGGATCAGGGTTAAGGCAACAAACAAACACTTTCCCACCTTCCCTATTCTAGGCTAGCCTCTTAACATTATTTCATGTCTTCCTACTTTTCTGTATTCAGATACACTATTATTAATATGACAAATAGTCTTCTTTGTAATGGAGCCTTTTATAGAAAACTGTCATTTCTGGATGAAAAAGATTGAGAGAAAACCTCGGGCTGTGATGGGAGCAGCACAGAGTTCTTAAAGCTCATGAACCATGGCCTGGGTGAAACGAAAAAAAAAAAAAGAAGACTTTCATGACACTTTGACATTGTTGACTAGGCCTGTGGACTTATTCATGCACGGCGAGGGAGTTAAAAAGCTAAAGTTGTACAGTAAACAGCCTGGATAGATGGAAGGACAGACTAATAAATGAATAAATAGACAGAGATGTAACTGGACTGGCAAGTAATAGGAGGACATTTTGGTAAAAAGGAAGAACAAGGCGGACACATAAAATTTTCAAGCAACACAAATCGAAATAAAAAAATAGATAAAAGATAGACAGACAGGTAGATGGAAAAGACATAAAAGCATAACAGATAAACAAGGCATCATAGGAGGACAAAGAGAGACAACAGAAAATTGCAAACAAACGATATGGCCGTAGGAAACAGCTACATAAAGAGCAAAGAAAGAACGATAGAAGAAGGAAAGTTTACTTTTAACCTACAGACAGTACAAGACCAGCCCTGTTATGATAGAAAGAAAAGTAATAAAACAGAACAGAACGAAAAACAGACGCTGAGTGGGTAGACAGAAAAGTAATATAAAACAGAACAGGACCCAAAACAGACACTGAGTGGGTAGATAGAAAAGTAATATAAAACAGAACAGGACCCAAAACAGACACTGAGTGGGTAGATAGAAAAGTAATATAAAACAGAACAGGACCCAAAACAGACACTGAGTG
>NW_004798526.1:32077-51243 GCF_000002075.1 Aplysia californica | reverse complement strand
GGGGGGTTGTTCCCCCAGACAGCCAGCCAATACTTGGTGGAATCAAAGGTCACTTGTGTGGTTGGCAAACATTGGTAAAAACTTCACACCTCATAACTGTTTTCCTAGCCTCTCTAATAATGGCAAGCGTCAATCTTACTTATCCATTGAGACCAGTGCTCACATCTCATAGGCTAAAGGACCACTGTTTGACAGATTAGAATTATAGAAAACATCGAGCTTCTCCTTTGTTTCCACCCTTAGCCCCACACATCAATGAAATAGGCACGTTCAACCAATGCCACCCCTCCCCTGTATGTAACGATTCAAGGAGCTTTTTCTCTTGGCTTGCCTCACCATCAGGGCAGCAGGAAGCGGTCAAATTGGTTTCACATCTCTGGCTACCCAGGAAAGTCTCTGAGCTGGAGTCACTTGAACGCTTTCATGAGCAATGGTGAGATTTCACGCCCACACAAACCTGATCAACTGTCTGCCCCAAACCATACCCCTTTCCCATTTCCTCACTCAGCATCGTGGAGTAGAGGTTACATACAATGAACCAAACAAGAGAAGTTTGTTTCGAAACAGGGCTGAGTGGGCAAAGCATTTTCTGTATCAGACAGATGAAATCGAAGTCGGTACTTTCCCGCCAGTTAGACAAATTTTTCAGAATTTTTGTTTTTGGCTCAATAAACACCTTGTTTGTATGCCTATTTATAAACATATTTCTTTGTGGATTTTACTGAAAAACGTTGATTAAAGGCACAATAAAAGTAAATATTCAGTTTCCAAGGACTCTCAAGCCTTGGATATTAACCAAATTTGGCTGCCATTTTCTCGTTAATTTTATCTCTGAAACCAGGCGACCTCTACCTTCTTCATTCATGAATATCTCGACTTCTATTGAAACTATAGTGTATTTTTTTCATAGAAAGATAGTCAAATGAACAAGCTTTAAGATAATACCAATAACTCTACAAGCAAAAAAATGACGAGTGCGTGATTCTACAGTGGCGTGACAAAATCTCTTTTTTCTTGTCAACTTCAACAAAAAAATCCAAGAAGAAGACTCTAACTTCACAAATATATAATATATATATAGAAAAATGTATCTCTACTCACTGTCTAATCTTGCAACATGATCGTCGACTACGCATTGTTTTGCATATGAATCCTCGATGGTGGGATCATAATCTGTGACGAAGTATGACTGGGGAAGAGAAAATGAGCCTTGAGTCATTGACATTTTACAGTAGAGACCACCAGCCACTTGCTACTTTAACAAGTATGCGCACATATCTTCCACAACCATCTTATAATTATGTACTAAGTTAAATAAACTTAATTCCATGGGAGAAGAAGTCCAGAAGGCAACTACTTTATTATAATATTATATGCAGTGGCTAACGCTGTGAACGTAGCTTGCAGGCTAAGATCACAGCGTCCTGAATGTTGTTTGCAATGTAAGAATGATCTTGCTCACTTCACCTTCTCCCACCCTTCTTCCTGCCTTGGCCTTCTTTCATTCTCCCTTGTTTCTTCAAATGACTTTTATTTTCAAATTGTCGAGCTTAGCCGGGTTCGCACACGGGAAGAGGATTGAAGTCGTGTTTCGTGCGCTGAGCGGGCAAGGCCTGGTCGACCCAGGCTGTTTTGCTGCGCCCGCCTTCGTCATCCATAAACTCTATTGCATTCAGACCACGCTGCATTATTTTTCACACTAGGCCTAGTATTCCTGTGCTGTTTCCTTGTTCACTCTGAGTTTGAGCGACCGTAGCGTTTCAGTCGTGCCTCTGTGCCAATGGCGGATGATTCAGGGTGCCGTGAACGTAGCCTGCAAACTACGTTCACGGCGCCATGAACTTAGCCACTGCGTATATTATAATATCAGTCATCTGGTACCCCCCCCCCCCCCTGATTTTCTTGTTAATTGATATTTTGCATCTTAAGTTAAAGATTTGCATAAAATTTATTCATGTTCAATGGTTTTAGAGGCCATGTATTTGGCAGCCAAAAATGTATCATGTAATGAACAGAAATGAGGGTTTGGTCCATCAAGCCAAGCAGTGCCAGAGAATACTTAGTAAAAGAGTTTATATACCTCTAAAAATTTAAAGTAAAGCTTGTGTGCTTTCAACTTTCAGTGAGAATGAGAAGGGGTGGGACGGGAAAGAAAAATCATGCGGAAATAAAACCAAAAAAACTTATGTAAAAGAAAATATAGGCCTGCCCTAGATTCTAATTTATTGGTAGGCAGCGGCTATTCGGACTCGAGTCTGAAAGAATAGCCTCCCATGGCTATTCGGTCTCAAACTCCAATGCGTGTACCTGATGTGATACGGACAGGCAATTCAACCTTGGCCCTTCCTTGGTTTCTCTACAACCTAGCCAAAATTTTCGACACAAATTAAAAAGTATTTGAGACGTTAACAGTGACAACAGTTGCAAAATCTAAAATACTAATTGTAACAGTTCAACAAACAGGGAAATGGCAACTGAGCTCAAAGAAGTGAAAAAAAAGGAAGATCAAAGTTTCAGAACAACAAAGGATCATAGTATCAATAAACCCACTTTATTTAACGATAAAGACAAAATCATGGATCAATTGGAAATTCAGTTAGAAATTAAGATGAGAAAAAAGTTAAAACCCGTCCAAAAGGAACAAAACTCAGTCATTCAAAGTAATGCGCATTGGAGTCTATATTTAGACTTGAATCCGATTAGCTGATTAGCCACTTCGATACCGGTAACCTTGGCCCTAAGTAAGTTGAGAGATTACTAGACTTACTACTTGTAGAGTTGCAGTTGTACCAGCTAGATCTAGATCTAGATCTATATATCTAGATGCTGTCAAAGTCAACGGAAGAAAAAACTCTAATTGTCTTAAATAATCATATTGGCATGTTAAAGACAGACTAACTAAGAGCAGTCTTATTAAGTATGAATTATAATTATGTAGCCTAGAACTAGAATCTAGAAGAAATCTAGATCTAGATCTAGAATCTAGTGCTTTTTTGGTAGTCAGCTTGGGGGTGGGGGTTGGGGGATGGAAACGACAAAGACCGATCGGTCCGAAAGCTGATACACTTTTCTATTAGGAGGGGAAACATCAGATGACCCACCTTTTCCTGAATATAGGAGTAAAAGTGCTAGTTCCAGCACTATGCCAAGGCCACAAAACTAAGACCTGACAATGTAACAAATAGCCTACTGAAATTGAAATAGATATCTAGGCTAACTCAAACCTCTAACCCATCCCTTTCAGTTTTCCCTCATTCCCTTGGCTTCAGTTCTAAAATCCAACTCCTTGTCCATTGTAAAATGAAGATTCAGAATTTTGGACCAATATATTAATCATTATCGTGCCATGAATAATGAATAAGAAAGGTTTATTCAATATTCGAAAAGACTAAGATTGTTTGATTGGAGTAATTCTTGACTCTTGACGGCAAAGAAAATGAGAAAGAGTGTCTTCCTTCATCGATAACTGGTCATGCTCGGAGGGGAAGGGCGTTCACAGCTTTAGTCATCACACCAAAAACACTTTCGAAAATGACATACCTGTATGAACTGGATTGTTAAGGCACTTTTACCGACACCACCGCCTCCAACAACTACCAACTTAAAACTTTGACTATAGTTGTTGCTATCGTTGGCATTCCGGGACATTTTCGCATCCTCCCAATAAAAACAACAAGGTGAAATCAATCAACAAGAAAATATTTGGAGGCTTTGTCGTTACTGACAGTTTCAATGCAATTCTTTTCACGCATGCGCAATTCATTACTTTCGTTTTTTAGTTAGGAGAATAAGCCAGATAATAACATTTTTGTAAGTTACAGAGGTACCATAAAACTGGTATCTCTTTAACTTACTTTCTGTTACTTCTAGCGTTTGACTGAACGAATTAAGTATGCAAGTTTCCTTTATTCGTACTTCAAGAGTTTGGATAAAATGGGAAGTCATAGGCAACCTCAGTTTGTTACAATGTTAATGATGGATACGGAAGAGAGAGAGGCTCTTTTTTGTAGAGAAAGTATATTTAGTATAATTTTAATCAACATGGCCGCGTTTCCATACAAAACAAATCGTAGGGCCTCTATTGAAACGTACCTTTTGAAAAGGAAGCCTCTGACGTAGCGTTCGTTGCTCTTTTGAAAGTTTTTTTTTTGGTGAGGTGACAAATAGGACTAGATTTGTTATATGCTTCCTGGTGACTGAGACAGGCAATATCAATTGCTGTTTCTGATTGAAGTTAGCTCATTGAAATTGATGAATAAAATAATATTTGAATGGATCTTCTAGATCTAGATTCTAGATCTCTAGGCTAATCTAGATTCTAATTAGATAGATACTAGATCTACTTAGACTAGATCTAGATCTAGAATTCTTGTTGAATATTGAATGTCATGGACAGTTAGTCTTAGTTTTAAGTCTTCTGTTTCTTGGAATCTCGATGACTTTTTAAAATATATATATATATAATAAGTTACGGCTTACGCAGTGGCTACGTTCACGGCGCCGTGAACGTTGGCAGTAATGGCAGGCTACGTTCACGGCGCCCTAAATGCAGTTTGCAGGTGCTGTTGAGGCTACGTTCACGGCACTAAAGCTTCTTCGTTTAGGGGGAGCGTCAACCGCTGGTTTAAGTCAGCCAGTTTTAGTCAGTGACGAGGACGAGAGTGATGTAGGCCTATATTAAATATTTTGGTCAGCTTCAAGTGTTCCATCCCTTGAGATGAAGTGGGATTCGGAAGATGGGACTGGTCATAAAATGTGTACAATAATTAATAATGACTGTATTGCACCGGGTCAGCGTGGGAACCGACTCAGAGAAATGACGGGAATCAATTATTCTTATTATAATGACTTAAACACCCTCTCTCTCTCTCTTTCTGTCTGTCTGTCTCTCTCTCTCCCCTTTCTCTTTCCTTTTCTCTTTATCCCCCCCCTCCCCTTCTCTCTATTTTTCTCTGTCTCTGTCTGTCTGTATCCTTTCTCTCCCCCCACCCCCCCTTCTCTTTTTTCTCTGTCTCTGTCTGTCTGTCTGTCTGTCTCTCCCTCCCTCTTTCTCTCCCTCCCCTCTCCCTTCTCTCTCCCTCCCTTTTTCTCTCCCCCCCCCCTCTTAGGCTCCCTCTCTCTTTCTCTCTCTCCCGCGGTCCTCTAGTCCTCTAGCCCTTCACGAAGTCCTGTCATAATAATAATAATAAAATGAAGATCATTTTTATAGAGCCTACTCCCGTGTAAACACAGCTCTATGCGCTTTACATAAATGCATGTACAAACAATTCATGCGCACACGCAAACATTCACACACTCACACACACACACACACATTCATACACACAAACATGCTTGCACACTCACACACACACATGTGCCCTAACATGCATGCCAAAGACACGCACACACACACACACACACACACACACACACACACATACACACAGACACACTCGCATGCACACACACACAAACACACGCACATACACACACATCTACTTTCTTATCACATGCGTATGCGTACACATCGTTACTAAATGAGAGCACATACAAATACATAATAAAATAATATACACAGTGCAATTCGCAAAATGCATAAATGGATACTTAGTCATTTATATAACATTGTACCGAACATAAATCTACTGTATATATGACTGCCTACAATCAATACTTACTTTGTGTTTTCAGTTTTGTTCCTGTTTCCAGCATCTGAGTCTCCAGACCTCCATTCATCCTGAATTGATGGTAGCCATGCCTTAAATACACCATGTATCGATCGTACATCAAAGGACAAGTCAAACAAAAGGTATTTTTAGTCGTGGTGTGCTGTGGCAATCTCCTAGAAAAATGTTGATGTTTTCAGCTTTAGCTAGTCAGTTGCTCTTGGAGATTCACACTGGAATTAAATTAAGTTGCTGATTTAAATCCGTGTTTCGAAGTTGAAGTCTTTTTCAATACAATGAGGTTGTACAATTTTGGGGTACTCCAATTTAGAGTACTTCTCCATCTTGACAGACCCAAGTGGGTGAAGCTTAATTAAGGAAAAGTTCTCAAACTATGTGAGATCAAGAATGAGCCTGAATACTTTATCTCATAGATGGGTATACCCACTATGGCGGGGCCCTCTTTTGGTATGAAATCTGAAATTGATATTTTCATCACAAGTTGGTAATTAAATCAGAACAAGTGAACCTATTTCGATAGTTCTTCATCTAATGAATCAATTCCTTGTAAAAGAGACCTGTTTTCGGCTATTAAAGTAATTTGATGTCGAAGTCATCGTAAAGGAATATTCAAGCCACTGCTAGCGGCTCACCGGCACAGTGGTTCCTACTGCGAAGCAATGGGAGCGGCTTGCCGGAGATAAGAAGCTAAGGAATTGAAAGAGATTGGCTGGCTGTGCAGTTGAGCATGGTGCGAACAGCTCTATCAGTGAACAGCTCTATCAGTGAACAGCTCTATCAGTGAACAGCTCTATCAGTGAACAGCTCTATCAGTGAAGACACACTTGAGCTTATTGCTAAAAAGAAAAAAAAAAGAAGAAAAAGATGTTGCTTTAGTGATTCATGTGTCATTGTTCACCAGTTGTTTTTATTTTTTATAAATAAACTGGTTTTGATACTCATAAGAAATTGAAAAGTAAATAAATTTACTGTTCTTTTGCAGCTATATTGATATTTAGACAGCACAACTACTTTGTCGTTTGATTTGCAATTTATGATTATGTAAATACATTTTTTCTTTTTTCTGTTGACTTAATGGTAATGCATAATGCCCAGCATATATCTTTTTCCTGTTTATTCACCCCCCCCCCCCCTCCCATGGGTAAAAAAAAAATTAATTGCAAAACTGACTCCCAGCTGGTTTTGAATTTTATTGAAAATTTAAGATAAAAAGACAAATTTGTAGAAGTTATTTCTGAATTTTCTTTGTTTTTGTTTCACAGACAGGTGAGGAGGAAGGAGGCAAGACTGTCGAGCCTGATGGTAACAACAGTGATGACGATGTTGACGATTCAGTCAAATCGGCCGTTAATAAAGTCTGGTCTGAAGTTGGGATACAATGTGACAAAGCTGCCCAATATGACGTGACAAACGTTGAGCCTGTGGAGTCGAACACAGCAAGTGACTGGAACATCATTCGTGTTTTCGTGTCTTCTACCTTCACCGACTTCTTCAATGAGCGGGAGGTGTTGGTGAAAAAAGTAAGTAGAAGGACATCTCCTAGCTGTTTCTAGTCAAGAATATCTCTCAGCTGTTTCTAGTCAAGGACATCTCTCAGCTGTTTCTAGTCAAGGACATCTCTCAGCTGTTTCTAGTCAAGGACATCTCTCAGCTGTTTCTAGTCAAGGACATCTCTCAGCTGTTTCTAGTCAAGAATATCTCTCAGCTGTTTCTAGTCAAGGACATCTCTCAGCTGTTTCTAGTCAAGGACATCTCTCAGCTGTTTCTAGTCAAGAATATCTCTCAGCCGTTTCTACTCAAAAACACCACCCAGCTGTTTCTACTCCAATAATTTACAATTCTAATGTCTAGTTTTACAACTGGATTAACTTCTTATCTTCATCAAGCCCTGCAAGTGGCTTGCAGTTAGAACGGTTGTGCCGGTGAGCCGCTGGATTTGAACTTTCAAAACATGACCCTGCTTATGTGGAAGGATGAAATTTTCTGCAGGGAGAAAAAAGGTTACATGCTCAACACAAATTACTACTCATGTTTGGAACGGTTGTTGCTTTGACACAGAGTCGCTGGTGCCTACAAAAGGATCTCACCATACATGTACAACAGATTAGTGGTCTGTTATATAATCTATTTCCTGAACAACAGATTTCTGGTCTGTTATATGTGAGGCAGTGTAGTGAAATCAAGTGTTCGTCAAAATAATGAAATTGAAAAAGTCGGCCTTTGTCTTCCTGTTTGTCAATTTTTAGTGAATTTGTATTTTTTAGCTAAACACCTTTTATGTTTATTAATTTAAAAATACACTGTTGTCTGGATTTTACTGAAAATTTTTATTAAAGGCACTGAAAATGTAAATTTAGAATTTCCGAGGACTCTAAAGCTTTGGAAGTCACCAAACTTTGGTGGCCATTTTTTCACAAAATGTACCTCTGAAATCAGGGGAACCCCACCTCCTTCAATCAAAAATAGCTCGACCGCTATAGAAGATGGATGGATACTTTTTTCATTGAAAACAAAACAAATGAACCAGCTTTAAGATGACAGCAACAACTCCATATGCCCAAAAACTGACGACCGCCTGATTCCACTGCTTTGCAACACAAATAGTCTATTTCGTTTACAACAGTTCTTGTTTATTGTAGTCTCTTGTCTTTTATATTGTCTATTTCCTGTACCGGTACAACAGATTTTTGGTTTGTGGTATTGTTTAATTCCTGAACTAGAGTTTTCTGGTCTGTGGTATAGTATAATTCCTGTACCCAAAATTTCTGGTCTGTTGGTCCTGTACTACAGATTTCTGGTCTGTTACAGTCTTTTCTCTTAACCCAAAGCTGTTGCACAACTTCACTTTCTGCTGTCCCCAAACCTTCTGTGTCAGGTTTTCCCAGAGTTGAGAGAATGGTGTCTTGAGAGAAGACTCAAGTTGGTGGAGTGCGACCTTCGCTGGGGAATTCCCAAGGACACCTCGACGGCTGAGACGATTCTGATCTGTATGGAGGAGATTGAGAGATGCCGAGATAAACACATGCCGCACCCTTTGTTCATTACCTTGGTTGGAGAGAGGTTTGTTATTAAGTCAAATACTTCCTCATTTAAAGGTGATGTCCGGTATCTTTTAAAAAAATGCTTTGCCTTTGGCTTACCTTAACTTATAATTCATCTCGATTTTCATAAATGATATATAATTGAAAAATTGTATTAAATAAAAAAGTCATTGTAAATGTTGAGACACAATTAGCAAGGGATTTCTGTGTGCTGTGCTCATGTCAGGAAACCCATTTAGTATCTGTGTGAGTACTAGTGTCAACTGTTGGTTGTCACATTTCAATATGTATGTATGTTTGTGTGTGTGTCTGTGTGTTTGTGTGTGTATGTGTGTGTGTGTGTGTGTGTGTGTGTGCGTATGTAGTGTGCGAGTATGTGTGTGTGTGTATTATGTGATTATGTGTTTTGGTGTGTGTGTGCGCCAGTGAGTCTGTGTGTGTGCACAAGTATGTGTGTGTGTTTGAGTGTGTGTTTTGTGTTTGTGTATGTTTTGTGTTTGTGTAAAGCGCACACTGCTTTATCTTGTTCAGGTATGGTTGGATTCCAAGCAGTGAGGAGGTGCCTGCCGAAGCAAAAGAGAAGTATGACTGGATAGACGGGACATCTATCACGTTTATGGAGATTCTGAACGGAGCTTACAGGTGACGAGGGGGGGGCGCTCTCTGTTAGTTTGTGGCTGATTTTGAACTGAGTTGTTGCAGCCGTTTTTCTGTTTTTTTGTAGAAGAAATTAATTTACGAATGCTATTTCGGCACTTATATGAGCTTATTGTGTTGCAAGTGCCGTAAAACTTTACTAAAACTAAACAAGTGTATTTGGGACTCCCGAAAAGACATAAAGGCATTCAACATCAAGCTTTCACTGACAACGCTGAAGGCAAACAAGGCAGGGGTAGGCCCTGAACAACCTACTTGGAGAGTCTGTCGCATATGTGGCACTTGATGATGATGAGGAAAGGAGTATAAAATTGGTCTTAGATATATATGGAAAAATGAATGTAGTAAACGAAATGGCTGCATTCAACGTTTGAGTTGAAGTGAGTGTAGCAGATGCTGGGAAGTAGTAGTGGGTCGTGTGTTTCTCTAACTTTGATAAGTTTTTATTATTATTTTTTTATTGTAGTAGAGGGTTTTATGACGCTCGCAACTGCATAAGGTCATATGAGTGCCAAGATAAGTTTTTGATCTTGTAGTTTTGTTTTTGACTTATATTGAATGTTTGTTGTTGTGCAAAAGTGATAGGTTTGGTGTAATCTCTGTATACTTTTCCTGGGATGGGGTTGTGTGTATGTGGGGAGGGGGGGGGGAGCTTTCATAAATTGATATAACTGGGATATAGAAGAAAACGTCAATATATCTTTCCACGCTTGTCATCTCTTTCCTCGCCTTCCGTCTTTTTCTCCAACATTTCTTGTATTGTTGATCAATTTTCTAATTTTCTAGTTTACTTTGAATGGAAATAGTGGGGAACTTTTAAAGAAAAAAGTATGAGTTATTTGACTGTTGTTTTATCTGGACAAGCTTTTATTTCTTTCATTTAATATTTCTTATCTTATTTCAGGGAGTGCAATCCAAACGCTGGCTTCTTCATGAGGTCAAAGTCTATCTGTGACGACATCCCTGAAAGCTTTCAGTCTCGATTTGTTGATTCGGAGTCATTGCCAAATTACCATCTAAAGGTTAAGCATTGCTGTCTTTCTTTCATCACAGCTGATCACCTCTGTGTCTATCAGGGCAACTGAAATTACAGAAAAATTAAATTACGGCTGAGGAGCTTCTATCTACATTGTAAAAAATTTTTGTCTTTCATTCTGTGTCCCTACAACTTGAGTTTTTTTAACTTGCACCAAAAATTGAAAAAATATAATTATTCCCGAACATTTTTCCAAAATGGTACATTTTGGGTTTTGTTTATTTTTTTATTTCATTATCACGAGCCTGGCTCCATTTAAAAAACAATGTCGCATCGTATGGCCCTGAACACTTATATTTTTTGTTGTAAACATTATTAGCGCTCATATGACCTTAGCAGTTGCGAGCGCTGTAAAACCTTATACTATACATACATACAAACATTATTATGTCTTTAAAAGTGTGCACTTGCTGAGGGAACATCAGGAAGAAGAGTTGGAGAATTCATGGGAGATCATGAGAGATCCTGCTTGATAATCATAAAATGTATACTTTTCTATACAATCTGAACATGTCTTATATCCATTTCTTTCACCCAATGTTCAGTCGCAAAATTGAAATGATATAGCCTAAATTAACAAGAAATATTTGGAGATTTTCTGAGGTACCATTCAATATGCATGACCCATGAAATCCATGAAAATAAGAAATCGTATTAGAAAAATTTCCCAAGTTTGAGTCACAGGGCTCATCAGTGTAAACTGTCAGATCATTTCTCTGATTTTATGATTCTGATAAGAACTGTTTGGCTATTTGTGCTGTTGTCATTAAAATACTTAATTCACTGTCTCTTTCTGTTTCGTTTCCCTTCTTCTTAAATAACGTTTGTCTTCAGTCGTTCTAATATTCACAAAATAACTTTTGTCTTCGGACAGCTTCAAAATAATTGTTAATTCTATTCTCTTTGAAGGTAATGAAAAAGAAAATAGCGGAAAGATTCCCGACCCAGTTGTTCCCTTACAGCTGCTCTTACAAGCAGATCTCTGACAAGTCCGGGAGAGACAGGGTGAGTGTGTAACGCTATTTTATGAGGCTTCTTCAGTTATGTAAAAATGTTGACGTTTCAGGGTTCCCACTCAACCGGGTAAATGGCAAAAGCCAGGAATTTTATTTTCAGATTCCCTTTTCCAGGAAAAAAACATGAAAATGGATGAAATGAAAGTAGATGGGAGAAAGCTGGGAAATCAAAAGGCTGCCCGTCATTACTATTTAGACGGAAACATTGTGATTTTTTTTTTTCAAATTTATGAAAAGTACACCCTTGATTCTGATTTAAAAGTTTATTTGCCATTAGGCTACCCCAGCTCACCCACAACTTCACGGTGTATGAGGAAGAAAGACAGCCAGACAATGACAACCTATGTCATCACGTCACGTGCAGCTGTCAAACTTTAACTCTCTCTGTGCCTAGAACCTTTAAAATTGTAGCCCCTCAGTGTCAATTTGCCCTTAGATAACCATTAGCTGTCATAAGAGCTAAGAGTAAAGCCAGCGTTACTTTGTGAAGATGTCGAACAGTTCCTGTACTTTTGCATTGCATTGCGGGTGACAGCCTAAAAGCAAATGAGAGAATTATTCTTTTTAAAAAGGGAACAAGTTTGTGTTTTGAAACAATCAGCTGGGGTGTGTGGCATGGTGTATATAGCGATGTACTATCAGAAACCAAAGCTGCTAATGCATTATAATTGAGGGAGGGGGTGGGGGGGTTGTTTTTGCAACATTCGTACTGACAGCAAATAACTACCCCCCTCCCCCCTTCATCTCTTTATGTTTGTTGCAATGACTTTTCTTTTGAAGTCTCAAGTAACTTTATTCATACGACTCTCCAGGTAGAACTGGTGGACATGGATGAATTTGCTGAGAAAGTTTTAAATTTCTTGAAGAATGCGATAGACCAGAGTTATCCCCCCTGTGCACAGCAAGAGTCGGTCGACTCCATCAAACAAGGTGAAGGTGGTTGTGTAATACCCGGTGCCCATTGGCAAGATTGGTTCGGGTTGGTTTGGTCATCGGGGCTATCCAGATTTTCCTCCATGGAGGGAGTAAAGCTACCAGTGTAGCACAACCCAAGTGAAACCAAAAATGACCTTCAATAACAAACGCATTTGTTTTCAAGGCTGTGAGTCGGGTGATCGGTTTGAGGCAGGGGTCTATTTATAGTGTGCACAGAAGCTGCTGGAAACCGACTCAAACCGAACCTAACCGAACCAACCCTCCAATGGGCACTGCCTATAAGAGCTGACACTCGCTGTTTGTGTGGATGGTTTAATTAACAAATCTAAAACATCTTCACATGTTTTGTTTTTATACATTTTTAGCCAAGTTGATTCGTATGGCATTACAATTACAGTTCTATTCACCCTGTTACTGCGAGTTACTGTGAGTGAATTTGTAGGGCCGTTTAATTACTGTAACATTCATCGTTTTACTGATCTTTTTTGGGGATTGCAAAGTTGATAGATCAGGATCTACGTATTTGATAGGTTAGTGCATTGATATGGCACGCATAGAAGGGGTATGGGGTTTCATTTGGTGACTTTCAAAGCTTGAGTGTCCTTCGAAACTGAAAAAAACAACAATTTTTGTGCCTTTGATCAATGTTTTTCAGCAAAATCCACACAGAAATGTGTTTTTAAATGGACATAGAAGGTACTGAACTGAAAAAAGACAATTAAAAAAAAATTACCCAACGGCCTGAGAAATACTGATTTTCTTGATTACATTTTTTTTGATGAGCGCCTGATTTCACCATGATGCCTGACAAACTGTTGTTGTGCTTGTCTTATTTTCAGAGCTGAACTTACAGCGACTTTTTGCGGTGGATAAAGCCAAAGACCTAGTGGGCAGAGAGGCGGAGTTGAAGGCGTTGCTGCAGTTTCTCTCAGAGGGATCTAGTAGTCTTATGGAGGAGTATGGTAGGTACAGAGTCTTAGTTTAGCTTTAGTAAGAGTTTTACGGTACTTGCAACACAATAAGGTCATATAAGTGCCGAAGAAAGAATAGATGTGTTATAAGAGAGTAACATACACAAAAAAGAAGGAGGGGAGATAAGGACAATAGATATTTGATAGGAAAGGAGCAAACGACACCAGAGCACCCGCCAACCACCCAAGTACAGTTACAGAGTCTTATGGAGGACTATGGTAGGTACAGAGTCAGAACTGAGCTCTTCGATCCAGTTCCTCTATGGTGGAGCACTTTAAAGTAAGATAGACAAGATAAGACAAAATGGGATAAGATAAGACAAGTTGAGATCAGATGAGATAAGATAAGATAAGGTAATAATAAGTAAAGGTAAGGTAAGATAAGATAGGATGGGGTGGGGTGGGATGCCACAAGTGCCGTGAAGCGCTTACTAGAACATAAAACAATGTATCACAACTTTGTTTGGCTTTGACATGACTTGGGTTGTGAGATTCAAATATGTGCTCACGAGGTGTGGTATGATTATCTCATAACAACTTTACGAAATTTGATGATGTTTGAATAAATATCTATACTTGCTTGTCTTTATTTTTTTATATGTGTTTTGTATTTTATGTATTGATAAATCAATTAGTTGGTTGTCTGTATTTCTTATGTATTGAGTGTATTGTACTGAACAAAATGTGAGGCAGCGTGGTGGAATCAGGCTCTCGTCAAAAATAATCAAAATGAAGAAACTTGCATTTTTCTGCAGGTTTGTGAAGTTTAATCAAATTTTTGTTTTTTGGTTCAACACCTTTCATGACCATTAAAGAACTCATTTCTGGGTGGATTTTTCTGAAAAGCGTTGATTAAAGGTACAATAAATGTAAATTTTCAGTTGCCACGGACTCTTAAGCTAAGGAAATAACTAATCTTTGGTGGCCATTTTCTCACTAATTTTACCTCTGAAAACAGGTGACCCCCACCTCCTTCATTCGCAAAAATCTCAACTTGTATTCAAGATAAATAGATATTTTTTGCATCAAAATAAAGACAAGTGAACAAGCTTTAAGATGATACCAATAACTCTACATGCTCAAAAATGGACGAGAGCCTGATTCCTCCAGGCTGCCTCACAAATGGTTATTCAACCTGCACTCCACGGTCTCTCAGTTATCTGATCCACTTTTAAAATTGTTTGGTGACCCCTGCGCTGGATGTTAGATGTGGCTTCAGTTTCTGTGTGTTCTTCCCAGGATGTTGAGAATGATTCAGAAGGCTATCAGGTCTGCTGAGGGTAATGATGTAGATTGTGAAGTGCATAGAGCTTGCTGTTGAGAGGGCATTTCCGTTATACAAATGCTATCTGTTTTTATGAACTGAATCTACTTCACATTGAACATGTTAAGAAGATGACGTTAATGGACCTCTCATTTTTTTCTCTTTCCCCAATACAGGTGGTGATAACTGTACGGTTCGTAAGTGACTTTTTGTCTTTTTCTCATTGGCCATTTCTTGGGTGGTTTTTACATGAAATTTGATGAATGTTTTGTGTTTTTTGTGGTTTAAAACAATGTTGGGAGGGGTGGAGATGGGTGGAGTTTGATCTAAACAGTACTTTGGGCATCAAGAGGACAAGGGGAAAATGGCAGTGGTTACAATTTTCAATTGTCTTTGTCTTTTTTAAATTCTATTGTTTGACTCGTTTGATTTTAACTGTCAGTGCCATTTTTATCAAATAAATAGTTGTAGCTAAGTCCTAGTGACGTATTTAAAACAGTAGAACATGGACAGAATAGAGTTGCAATCGTCTTTATGAATGTTTGAAAGAAAGGCAAGTAGTTTTCACTATTTTTCCAGTGACTAATTGTTCCTGCGCTAGCAAAGTGGCTTAAAAATGCAACTAGCCTCTAATTTTGTTTGGTGGTACTCTATCTATCTTTTTGTAAAGAAACAAAACAAAAATGAGGTGGCAGTCACAAAAGAGACATGCATGGCAAGTTTTATCTTTACTAGATGATAAATAGACAATGGCTCACTAGGTACAGCTGAAGTGAACATTTTTGTTTGTGGTCTAAATTAAGTATACTGGGATTCACAATTGAATAAATAACCAATATGGACACCAAAATCGACCTTTTCTGGCTGTTGGCTACTGCTGTTGTCAGTTCTTTCCATTTATCTCAAAGGCAGCAAAAGTCATCATCATCCTTGCCTTTCTCACCCTGCACAGGGTATAGGCCACGGACAAACACTTTCCACCTTTCTCTATCCTGGGCTAGCCTCTTGATGTTATGCCATGTCTTCCCACTTTTCTTTTCTTCTATTTCTGTGATCGGGTCAGGAGAGTCCTTTCGGCTTTGTCCGCAGTCCTTCATTCTTTGAATCATTGTTCCTGCTGATGCAGAAGCTCGTCTGTCTCCCAAGACCGAAAAATAAAAAGCCGTTTGTCCGTGTTTCTCTAACTGACTGTTTTTTACTGGGTCGGGTAGTCGGCCCTCCGCAAACGGGCACTTTTCAGGCAACCAGACCTTTGCACCTTTAGTCGCCTCTTACGACACGCAGTATCACGGCAGGTGTATTCTTTGCTCTCCCATAGTAAAACTATGCCCCCCCCCCCTGCAGGGGCAAGCAAAAGTGATATGTGCCATTTTGCTAGCGCAGTGAAGTGACAAAATGTGATGTAATGCCGCTTTCCCCTGAGATGTTGATTTGCAATACCTCCACTTCCAGGCCAGAGCTCCGAGTGGGACATCCAGGAGGGAGACAACGAGATCTGTGTGCTGGAGGCTGCCAGTGGCTGGGGGAAAACTGCCTTGATGTGTAAGCTGATTGGAGAAGCTGTTAAGGTAAGCCCTCTTAACTCTTTCACTGCTGCGAATCGTGTTTCACGGCTCGTGTTACCCCCAACACTGGACCGCTAGCCGTGTTTCATGGCTTGCTACTTCCTGCTCCAAGGCCACACCTACTTTTCTAATAATTGAATCTGAAATCTCTGGCTGAAGAATGATTGTTTTTAGCGACATGTTGGGACAGGTAATTATTTTCCCTTTATTGCCATATACAACACATGTGGCTGATATTGAAAATTGAACTAAAAGAATCTTTAATTTGTCCGACGGTCGGTAGGCAGAATCAGAAAGTAGATCACAGATAGGTCCAGTTCCAGGGGAGGAAAACCCCCCGATAATGAAAGAGTTAACTCTTTGTTTCCAGAAGGTGTTAAACCCGCTATGCCTGAGCTTTCTTTTGGTACAAATCCTAAAGGTGACACATATGCCACTGAATTAATCATTAAATCCAAACAAATAAACCTATTTTGACAGTACTCCATCTAATGAAGGAACTCACAGTAATAGAGACCGACCAATGTTATCGATATAAAGTGCTCAGAGCTTTTACTCATATGGGATAGCACACTATGTAAATGCAATCTATTGTTATCATCATTGTTATTAGAAATTTAAATCTGTCTTTTAGCTCATGATTATGTTTTCAAAAAGGTGCATCTGTGTTCTACAACAACATAAGCGCTTTGTTATCAGAAAGATGGCTTTGTTTTAAGTAAGACGTATCTTTGTATCTTTGTTTTTCTACGCAGTCTATTGTTTCTTACCAGGCATAATTTGTGTTCTGTCACACAATTGTAATGTTTTCAGAAAGGCGTATCTGTGTTCTACCTCACAATTGTAATATTTTCAGAAAGGCGTATCTGTGTTCTGTCACTCAATTGTAATATTTTCAGAAAGGCGTATCTGTGTTCTGTCACTCATTGTAATATTTTCAGAAAGGTGTATCTGTGTTCTGTCACACAATTTAATGTTTTCAGAAAGGTGTATCTGTGTTCTGTCACACAATTTAATGTTTTCAGAAAGGCGTATCTGTGTTCTACCACATCGTAGACAGCACCCCATCCAGCGGTAACCTGGAATGTCTCTTGTCTCGACTCATCGCTGCCCTCCTGCCTGAACCCACTGGTGAGGGGCGTATGTTTTTGTTAACTCTTTATCTCTGAGGAGGGGTAAACCCACAACGTTAGAGCCATCTTTTGGTGTGAAATCTAAAAGTGACAAAAACATCATGCGACCTCAGTGGTAGACATTACTCCATCTATCGATAACCTGGAATGCCTCTTGTCATATCTCCATTTTTTCTACAGTGCAAATGTGACATCATTTTAAGCTCACTCTTTGTTATGAACTGTTTTCACTGCTATTAAAAATGGAGATACGACAAGAAAGCACTGGGGTCGCCGTCACTAAATTGGTCATTAAATCAAAATAAATGAACCTATTTTGATATTCTTCATCAAATAAAAAAACTTTTTGTAAAAGTTTCCTGTTTTCGACAATTGCCAAAAAGTAATATGACGTCAAATTCAGCATAAAGAAATGTGCCCGAGTTTCTACCAGTAACACTCACCGGCACAGCTGTTCTGACTGCAGCCCACTGGGAGCAGCTAGCCAGAGATAAAGAGTTAAACAACTCGACGAAATAATAGTAATAATGAAGATCATTTCTATAGCGCCCACTCCCGTGTAAACACAACTCTAGGCACTTTACATAAATGCATGTACGAACAATATTCACGCATGCGACACACACACGCACACACACACTCATACACACACACACACAAACTCAGACATGCATACACACACAAACACGCCCGCACACACTCACGCACATATTCCATGCACACATGTGCAGACACATGGACGCCAAACACACACACACACACACACAAACACACACGCACACACACAATGAGCCAAGTTTTACATTTTGACTTTACAACACTATGGGTATCAAATGAAAGCTTTCTTGAAGCCCTGCCTGCGAGTGAGTCAGTATCAGTCTGGTTGCTTTGGTTCCAAAGTTAAAGTTGCTGGAAATTTGGGAGCCAGAAACACAAGGGGCTGAGAAATTTGAGATTTTGCCCGATATCTCAAACCAGCTGAGCGTGACAGGCAACTCTTTTTATCACGTGACTAATGCTTCTGTTCTATAACAATTTTATAAAGCTTTCTTTTACATTCTAGTTAAATCTTATAGAAACTTTCATTTAATTCTTTGATACTGTGGAAAAAAAGACTTATCTGGTCTTCCTGTCTGCCTCATGCCATATGGACTTCTGTTACTGTCATCAGACATTCTCTTTTTTAAAGTGGGTGGTTGGAGGGTGCCCCTAAAGCATGTCCTGCTTGTTTTCTTTCCTTCTGTCATTTTCTTCTGTTAGCCTGTGTGGCTTCTTTGCCTGTGCTGTGTGACCATTGTCATGTGGATGTGTTTCTCCTCTCCCAGGGTACCCTCTTGTCTTTCCTGAAAATGTGGGTAGTTGGCGGGTGCTCTTGTGTAGTTTGCTTCTTTTTTCCTATCAAACATCTATCATCCTGATCTCTCCTCCTTTTTTTTTGAGTTTGTTACTCTCCTGTAATGCTTCTAATCTTCGGCACTTATATGACCTTATTGTGTTGCAAGTGCTGTAAAACTCTGACTAAATCTAAACTTTCCAGAAGATGAGAAAAAAATTCTCACTGGAGGTGACACAACGGCCCAAGCTGAGCTACTGAAGACATCACTGGCCAGGCTTAGGGAGAGGGATGCGCGGCTGTGGATTATCATTGACGGGGTCAATCAGGTTTGTGGAAGATTGTACACCATCATCATCATCATCATCATCATCTGCAAAATAGAATATTCCTCCAGAGAAATAGAAGAGTTAGAAGAATCAAAGGTTAACACATTACACCCTAACTCGCCCGGGATCGCCCGGGAATTCCCTTACACGCTCCACCCTGACTCGCCCGGAACCGCCCGTGACGACCTAGCGTCTTTAGAAACTAAGTCTGGCCTT
>NW_004798526.1:28645-30432 GCF_000002075.1 Aplysia californica | reverse complement strand
GACTGAATATTGGGTGAAAGAAGTGTAAATAAGACATGTTCAGATTGTATAGAAAAGTACACATTTTATGATTATCAAGCAGGATCTCTCATGAATTCTCCAACTCTTCTGCCTGATGTCCCCCCAGCAAGTGCACACTTTTATGGACATAACAATGTTTATGACAAAAAAGAATATTTAGACCGACAGGCACACAGACAGACAGACAGACAGTCATGCAGGCAGGCCGGCCGGCAGGCAGGCAGGCAGACAGACAAATAGACCGATAGATACCTTGCCAATGATGTGATTGTGTTTCACTTTGATAGTAAACAATAGCTATGGGACAGATTTCAATTTTCAGACTGAATATTGGGTAAAAGAAATGGAAATATGACGTGTTCAGACAGTGAAAAGACTGACAGGATCTACCATGAATTCTCCAACTCTTCTACCTTTTTCAAAACTTCCATTTTTTATGCTTCCATTTTTTATGCGTTGACCCACTCTGTGTCTGTGATCAGAAACTGGACAGTGACCAGATCCAGAAGCTGATGCTGAAGACTCACGTGGACAACCCTCTGTGGATGATGCTCATGGCCGAAGAGCTACGCATCTTTGGAGATTTTAAGCTGATGGACGACAAGATTGACAGCTTTCCCGAGTCGATGGATCAGCTTCTGGTCCAGATTTTGGAGCGTCTGATTCAGGAGGATGACGAGAATGGGGTGATCAAGAAGGTTTGACTGTGTGTTCGAGTTTTGTCTTTTGCCTTGTGCCTCAATTTGGTGCCAGATTTTCTTGTTGTTGTAAAGAAAATGTGTTGAATTGAAATGGCAGTACATGTGATTTGAACCCCTGACCCTCAAAGAAAAACACACAAAAAAAGAACCCCCCCCCAAAAAACAACAACAAACCAGCAGATAAAAAAGGAAAACATGTGGAATTAGATGAGGATGATGATTTTAACAACCACAGGCAAGGTTGGAAACAGCCAGCCTCCTAAATGATCAAAATTGTGTCAATGGGGGTATGACACTCCAACGTTAAAAAAAAGAAATATCTCGCATGCATTAACACCAGTAGAAGTTTAGTGATATCTCTTGACAGGGAAGGATTTCTTTCCTTGAATCTCAGTTCTGTTATAAAAATCAGGAACATGTGAGCAGCAACATGACCCCCTGAGTCGCTTGTCGTACTTGGCTTTATCATGATATTGGGCAAAACCTTGATTTTCTAATATAATCTGTGTATTTGAGACTCAACTTCAAGTGACTAGAACTTTCAAACCAAAGCAAAGCAATTCAACTGAAACCAGTTTTCTCACCTTTTCTCCACCTCATTGCTTTTTTGTCGTATTTCTGTTGTTTTTTTTACAGTGAAAATGTGACTTTTTCTTAAGCTCACTCTTTGTTATGAACTGTTTTCACTGTTTAAAAAAATGGAGATAAGACAAGAAAACGCTGAGGTCGCGATTCATTAGAACTTGAACAGATTTTTTATTTTATACTCTTAGTATTATATAGTTGTCTATGGATAAGTTGATATAGTCGGAGGAGTGAAAAAAAAAAGATCAACTCATTTGGAAGTTCAACTTCACTGTTGGGACCTTTAAAGAAGAATTGGTGCTAGGACCCAAGAAAAAAAGGTTGACCTACCGGTAACTGAAAATTAACTCAGGCGAGTTCAATACAAGTGGCATCAACTGTAGTACTGGTATCAAAATGTGACATGTGACTTATTTTATCACATTGTTACACATTTGTGCAATTTAATTTAGGAAAAAACAACAACCTCCCTTGCCCCCC
>NW_004798526.1:24312-27854 GCF_000002075.1 Aplysia californica | reverse complement strand
ATGTGTGCATGTATGTGTGTGTGTATGTGTGCGTGTATGTGTGTGTGTATGTGTGTGTGTGTGTGTGTGTGTGTGGGTATGTATATCTGGATGCATTTCTGTGTGTCTGGCATGTGTGTATGTGTGTGTGGGTGTGTATGTGTGTGTGTATGTGTGTGTGTATGTGTACGTGCATGTGTGTGGGTATGAGTGTCTGCATGTGTGTATGGGTATGTTTACTGAGTGCCTGGTTCCTCCATGTTGTGCCACATATACGTGGTTGTTAATGTTGTGAGGTTGGCACCAACAAACTGAACTGTTTGCTTCTCTGCATGTTCTAGATATCAGCTGTCCTAAGATATATTTTCCTTGGATTATGTCATTACAGGCAGTTCACAGTCACTTGTTGAATCGTGAGTCGGATGTGGTGTTCTGGCATGCCACCTTAGCCGACTACTTCCAGTACTGGTGCGATGATGTTCTGGCTAAAATCTGGAACCTGCCGCATCACTTGAAGCGAGCACGGCTCAAGAAAAGGTGAGACAGGTGTAGGGATGATGGTCTAGACAGTGGCGTCAGTGTTTTTTTGTTGTCATCTTTGTGTGGGGATGATTGTTTAAACACGGATGACCGCTACTCTCTCTCTTTGTAAATGTCCTGAAAAACTTGAAAAACTAAAGCGCTTTCAAAACCAAGCTCTGAGAATCGTGTTTAAAAAAGAGAAAGAACGGTCGTATCTCTTTTCTTTTAAGAAAACTTCAGTGGTTCCCTACAATAGTTAGAATTACTTACAAGATTGCTGTCCTTTGTCCAGAATGTGTTAACAATAAAGCCCCTTCTTACCTAACCCTATCCGTACGCCCTGGGGTCATTTAATTTTTGTACCCCCAGGGATGTATTCTTCTTATATACTTCTAGTGCGAAGATCTCTTTGAAACTTTATGTATTTCTCAGAAAATCATTTTGACAGACTGCTATGCAAAACGTACGGATCGGATTAACGAGTAAATTTCGTCTTTGGAAAGTGGTGGCACAGAGCTCCCCACGTCGTATGGATACGATATTAAAACACGACGTACGGATTGGGTTAACTCAATGAACCCCATCGGACGTTTGGAGCGTCCAGTACCGCTGACAACTGTTTCGTTGTATTTAGTGCTAGTTTTTGCTTGTTTTTCGGAACTATTCTCCAACCAATTTTTTAGTAATGACTAAGCCTTTGTTTCTGATATTTAGAAGTTGGAGGCTAGCTTTTGGGGTTATAATGAGACATAGTGCACTAGGTTTAGATGACTGTTGAAAAAAACTTCGGGAAACGATAGAAAAAACTCAGGGCTTAAAAAGTTAAACAACCTCACTCAAATGTATATGTTCCCCCAAGATGTCTTAGATCAGGAGATCAGTCTCTTATAATGAGAGCACCTAGGAACAGAGAACAAAAACTTGCGGTGTTTTCTTTGTCTAGTTCCGAAAGGTCTTGTCAGTTTGTTAGTGTTTGAGCGTTTAATTGGCAGCTTGCACTGTATGCTTCCCAGGAAGCTGAGAATGTTTCTGAGTGTTTTGGGTCTGCTGGAGTAATAATATTATAGTGTAGAGCACGTAGAGATAGCTGTCGAGCTTGGTTATACGCTATACAGATGCTATTTATCCGTGTGAAACCCTTTCCCACAAAATTTGAGGGTTACAAAGTCGATGGGAAAACTTTAAATTCATTTAAAAACATTTTATGACCTCATAATGTGCCACCTTGATAGTTAGTCCTTCCTATTCATAGTACTCTTACTTTCATAATGTGGTGAGACTATGGTCTTCAATTGTACTGTGATAGCTTGAATGTCTTCTGATTTGTTTGTGCTAATCTAAAGAGCATATCGTCGCTACCCAAGCAAAATGGCACATCTCATTTTTGCTACTTTTGCGGTAAAAGAAGAAAACTGTTTAACTAGACTATTTATCATCTAAAAATAATAAAACTTGCCTTGCCTATTTCTTTTTTTGAATGCCAGCTCATTTTGGATTTGATTTTAGCAAACGATAGACATAGTGCCACCGAAACAAATTAAAAGGTTAAATTATGCCATTTTGCTAGCGCAGTTTCACCATGATGCCTCATATATTATCATAATTCTTTTTTGACAAATGGAGTTCTGCATTCTTCACACTTTTCATCAACATTATCATCATCCTTTGTTTCAGATGGCACTTATATGAGCTTATTGTATTGCAAGTGCCGTAAAACACTTACTAAAACTAAAACTAAACTCTGTTTCAGACTGGTGTTTCAGACCAGTGTAGTTCTGCATTCTTGTCACTTTGCGTCAATGTTTTTATTTTTATGTTCCAAATGTGTACAGTTTCTGTTCTTTACTCTTTTCATCTACATTATCATCATTTCCTTTTTGTAATCACAGGAGTTCTATTTTCTGTACACTTTTCATCGATGTTTTCATAGTTTCTGGTTCTGTTCCAAACTTGTGGAGTTCCCATGTTCTTTATGTTTTTTATCAATGTTTTCATAGTTTCTGTTCCAAGAGTGGGTGGTTGGTGGGTGTTCTGGTGTAGTTTACTCCTTCTTTCCTATCAAACATCTATCGTCCTGATCTCTCCTCCTTCTTTTTTATATTTGTTACACTCTTGTAACCCATCTATTCTTCGTCACTTATATGACCTTATAGTGTTGCAAGTGCCGTAAAACTCTTACTAAAACTAAACTATGTTTCAAACTTGTGGCGGAGTTCCATATTCTTTACACTGTACATCTATATATTGTCATTGTCACTGTCTCTGTTCCAAACTTGTGGAGTTCCTATGTTCTGTACACTGTACATTTATATATTGTCATTGTCACTGTCTCTGTTTCAAGCTTGTGGAGTTCCCATGTTCTGTACACTGTACATCTGTATTGTCACTGTGTCTGTTTCAGGCTGGTGGACTTCATGAGCAAAGATCCTCACTCCTACCAGTTCATCAACCCCTGGATGAGAAGCAATCTCTTGAGTGTAAGTTGTACATCTGTCTGTCTGTGTGTCTGTCTGTCTGTGGGTCTGTCTGTCTGTCTGTCTGTCTGTCTGTCTGTCTGTCTGTCTGTCTGTCTGCCTGTCTGTCTGCCTGCCTGTCTATCTGTCTCTCTCTCTCTCTCTGTCAGTGTGTCTGTATGTCTGTCTGTCTGCCTGCCTGCGTGCCTGTCTGCCTACCTGCCTGTGTGTCTGCCTTTTTATCTGTCTATCTTGATAGTGATGTGTTTTAATCATGTAACTGGAAGAAGTGTTTCTCAACTCTTGCTTGGTTTTGAAACGAAAACCATTGCCGAGGTTGATCTGCAAGTTCTCAACAAAAAAAAAAAAAATCAGGAGTCAGGATGTACTATAATGTCAAAGTACTGTGTGCTGACTTTTGCGTCAGTGGCCTAATGGTTAGGCTCTCAGACTCGCAACCGTAAGGTCATAGGTTTGAATCCCAGCAGGGACCTGACATTGTGTCCTTAGGAAAGGCATTTTACACGAATTTTCCTCACTTCACCCTGGTGGGAATGGGTGTGTCGTGTGTATGTGTGTGTGTGTGTG
>NW_004798526.1:21677-23683 GCF_000002075.1 Aplysia californica | reverse complement strand
CCCTCCTCCCCTTTCCCTCCTCCCTCTCCCTCTCCTCTCTGCCCCTCCTTACTCCCTCCTCCACTCCTCCCTGGGCCTCCTTACTCCTTTCTTTTCCCCTCCCTATTCCCTCCCCCTCCCCCAACCCCTCCAGGAGGTGAGATGTCGCCAGCTGGCAGACCCCGTGCTCCCCTCCACCGTGCCCCTAATGATGTGTCAGGTGTGTAGCATGAAGAACAGGAGTTTGAACCCAGCATGTGCCTGGCAGAACAAGCTGTGCTGTGTCGTGTGTGGAGCTATGTGTCATCTGCCGCGGACTCTGCCGGCCAGGGCGTGTAGCAGGCACAACATGGCAGCCGGTAGGAATATGGTCAAGTGCGTGTTGTGTAAGAATGTCATACACCTTGGCGTCAAGACCGGCCCTGTCTTCCAAACCCCGGCACAGCTGTGCATGCACTGTGGCTTCGGGAACAGACATGTCACTTGTGCCATGTTGGAATGAACTCTGAATAAGTTATTTATTTGTGTCACGACGCGGTGGAATCAGGCGCTCGTCAAGTTTTCAGCCTGTGGAGTTATTGGTATTATCTTAAAGCTTGTTCATTTGTCTTGCCGTTGATGAAAAAAGTAACTATCTATCTTGAGTCTGGATGTTTACAATTGAAGTGGTTTCAGCTTGCTAGTTTCAGAGCTAAAATTAGCAAGTAAATGGCCACCAAAGTTTGGTGACTTCCATAGTATGGGAGTCTGTGGAAAATGAAAATGTACATTTTTTGTGCTTTTAATTAATGTTTTTCAGTAAAATACACACAAAAATGTAATTTTGAATGGACACATAAGTTTTTTGTGCAAGAAAAAAAAAGTCATCTAAAAATTGCCAAGTTGTTGGAACTATGCCACTTTCTTCGATGTCATTGTTTTGACGAGCGCCTGATTTCACCGCAATGCCTCACATTTGTGAGCCAGCGTTGTGGAATCACGCTCTCGTCAAAATAATCAAAGTGAAAAAACTTGCTTTTTTCTGTTGGTTTGTGAATTTTTATCAAATTTTTGTTTTTTGGCTCAACACCTTTCATGCCCATTAGAGAACTCATTTCTGTGTGGATTTTACTGAAAAACGTTGATGAAAGGCCCAAAAAATTTTAATTTTCAGTTACCACGGACTCTTAAGCTAAATAAATAACTAATCTTTAGCGGCCGTTTTCTCACTAATTTTACCTCAGAAAACAGGTGACTCCCACCTCTTTCATTCGCAAATATCTCGACTTGTATTCAAGATAAATGGATATTTTTTTCATCCAAATAAAGACAGTAAACAAGCTTTAAGATGATACCAATAACTCTACATGCCCCAAAATTGACGAGAGCCTGATTCCACCACGCTGCCTCACATTTATTTATGACTGCCTCTCAGCTGATGTGTTGTGTTTACTGCTGTTCCCATGGCGACATTTGGCTGTGAACCCATCTTTATCATCAATCTTAAGCTGTCACAGTATTGACAACTTAACTTTGTTTCCAGATTTTTTAACAGGTAATTTTGACTCATGATGCAAATAATTTGTAACCGCTTCGTGACCTTATTGGTCGTCTCACAAAAATTTAAAAAGAAATATGTATCTAAATTTTATTTGATAAGACCATATATGCGGCTTATAGATATCTTCAGAATAGAAACACTATTCTATGACACCTGCAGAAAGGGTTGAAATGTAAGTGGTAAGGAAAAAAGAGGGAGGAAAATAATGCGAAAAAAGGGAACGATATAAAAAGTCACTCCTAGCTGTTCGGTGGCAAATCACAAGAGACCGTCGTCAGCCGCTGTGAGCGTGAGTGTCACTGCGGGCTGAATCAGTGAAATGTTTCGTCAGCAACCTGTTCAAATGTACTATACCCAGAATGCAACATTTTTCAAGAGAGAGAAAAAAACTGTTCCAATTTTTAAACAATAGTAAATTGAATCTCATTTAGGTATCTTTTCTCGCCTTTTCAACATCTAGAATTTGAATTACAACACAACACAATAG
>NW_004798526.1:18432-20068 GCF_000002075.1 Aplysia californica | reverse complement strand
GTGTATGCACAGACATCGTTGTGGTGCACAGAGCCCGCAGGGGAAACGGACCTTCACTCCAGTGTGTATGCACAGACATCGTTGTGGTGCACAGAGCCCGCAGGGGAAACGGACCTTCACTCCAGTGTGTATGCACAGACATCGTTGTGGTGCACAGAGCCCGCAGGGGAAACAACTGGTGCGGAGTAAAAAGAAACAACACATCGACACAATAACATCCCTTTAGTGCAATGTAACGTCACAGAGGGTTTACAGTAATGCTGTAATTTACTGTAATGCTCCCTGGTAAAGTGCGCAGTTCAGGCAGAAATAACACAGGGAGTGGAAATAAGGAGCAGAACAAGAGGAATAAAAGGAAAAAGCTACCAACCAGTAGCGCTCTCCAGCCATTTGAACGAACTGAAATACATGTATTTAAAAATGAAATATTCCAGTACTGCAGAATGCTTTGTGAACTATTTAATCACCATGATCAAAGAGAAGAAAGTTTAATGAGAGGTCTTGAAAAACGAGCATCTTTCAGCTCTTTATTAAATTGTACCTGACCCTTAATTACTGGTGCACTTTGCAATGTCTTTTTTAAAAAATGAAATGAAAAAGAGAGAGACAAACTGACGCCCCGTTATGCCGAAGTGCTGCCCGAAATTATTGTGCATCCGTTAGCATCACTTCAACGAATGGATGCACCCACTTCGACAAGCGGGTCAGGAAGCGGAGTTAACAGTCTGAATTCGGACCATAGAGTATAGTGTACATCTATGATTCGGACAATGTTCCATTGATAATTATCCGGTTTTCCAGATAGATTATCCGGATTTTGCCGACCTCTAGTGCATACATTACATTACGTGAGCAATTCCCATAGATTTGTACACCTAGATCGCACACTGTCATTGCTGCCTCTCTTCGTTCTCGAAATACTTAACTGCGAAGTGTGCACACCTTTGGTTGCGCTTTAGACTACGTTTAAAAAAATGTAGAAGTGTTTTACTTCTAGCCAAGAATTTATAAATATACTTGTTATACTATAATAACCTCTTTGGCTTCTAGAGAACGAATCCATCTTCTACTACTCACTACTCTAGAATTACAAAGTTCTATGTGCCCAGTACTTAGTTTTGAGAAATTTGGAGTTTATAATTTGGAGTTTGACAATATGGTCAAGCTTTTTCAGTTTCTGTTGTTATCCTGCACCATTTTAGCACCTGCAGTCTGGCTACACTCAAGTGCGCCCGGCACCCCCTCCCCTCCTTTTACCCTTTATTTTATCTAATGGCGCGTCCGATGAGAAACCGTATTACGTCAAAGGGCACAATCAACGATATTGTATTACAAGTCTATGGCATTTCCCGAGTCATCAATGCCACCAGGGATTCGAATAATTACTATCTAAGACTACACTCTAACGTCGCTCCGGTTCACCATGGAGCCTACCATTGGACTCTACTTGGAACAAAATGAGGGGCAAGGAGGGAAAGATTGCGTGCGCTCTCGATTATATCAAGACTAGTGCTTTACCCTTTGCTTGTGTGCTCCTGTGGTCCACAAGCACTACGTAGCCTTTCTAGAAAGGAAAGAACAAAGGCCATAACACTGACAGTGCCCGGTCAAGGATGTTATAGGAACCAATCTATGG
>NW_004798526.1:14446-15670 GCF_000002075.1 Aplysia californica | reverse complement strand
CCTCCCTCCCTCCCTCCCTCTCGTTCCCCCACCCTCTCGACTCGCCTCTCGTCCCAAAAGGCCCCTTCATACCTCCGCCTCCCTCCTCCACACTCCACACCCACCGTACCGCCACTGTAGACGTCTGCGGCGCACTGGTGAGATACGCCAGGGAAATATTTCCCTCTTCTCCTACAGGCTTTTCCCATGGCAAAAAACCTTCACAGAATTTCCATTTTCTGAGTGTAGTAAGAAGAATATTGCAGCTTTCGTGGGAAGTCCAAAAGCCCTATACTATAACAGAATTCGTATCAGGGATATTATGTTCTACAGCTTATGTGTGTGTGTGCGCGTGTGTGCGTGCTCGCGTGTGTGTTCGCGCTGGTCACGATGTTTTGGCATTCCTCCGTAGTTGCGTAGTTTATTTTGATATCTCCGGGTTTGTGTGAAGGTTAAATGACCGTGACCTTGTGGTGTGGGTTTGTGTTTTTCCCCGCAGCGATTCAGAGGTAGTTAGTTAAGTGTCGGGCGTGATGATCCGTGGACTTCTATTGGAGAAAGTTTGACGTTCTGAGACCACATGCCACAGTCTCAGATCTGTGTAGATTACTTCTAGATCTATAGTAGGACTGTGAAGGTGATCACTTCGCTAATGAAATATTGGATTCTTTTGGTTTTGGTTTCATTAACCCTATTCATACGCCCAGGCCCAGGGGTCGTTTTGTACCCCCGGGATTATATTCTTCACATTTTAGAATACTTCTAGATCTAGTGTGAAGATCTCTTTGAAATTTTCAGTATTTCTGAAAAAATCATTTTGGCAGACTGCTATGCAAAGCGTTCGGATCGGATTAACGAGTAAATTTCCTCTTTGGAAAGTGGTGGCACAGAGTTCCCCACGTCGTATGGATTCGATAGTAAAACACGACGTACGGATAGGGTAATGTTGTAATTGTTTCGCAGATTCGTATAAAAGCAAATTTATTACATTCATTTTCCATCTTCTGCTCCTCCGTCAGTGAGCCAGACGACAGTCCAAGATTTCTCTCATTTTTCTCGTGCACACGGTGCCCTTGTTGTTATCATCTTCACCATTGTGAGTGTCATTATTTCTCGTTTTGGTTATCCTCCTCTTCTTTCTCATCGAATTCGTGGTAAGAGAGAGAGAGAGAGAGAGAGAGAGAGAGAGAGAGAGAGAGAGAGAGAGAGAGGGAGGGGGGGGGACGAGATGGTAGTGGTATTGGT
>NW_004798526.1:9802-11945 GCF_000002075.1 Aplysia californica | reverse complement strand
GTGAGAGAGAGAGAGAGAGAGAGAGAGGGGATGATAATGTCTCAAGTGTTGAACCTGGAGGAAGTTGTTGAATTAAGTCTACTCACATCACAGCCTAACATGACGTGTAACTTACGAACACATCTCTACACACCACAGCCTGAAATGTGTAACTCATAGACACATATACACAACACGGCCTGGAATGTGTAACTCATAGACACACATCAACACAACACAGCCTGAAATGAGTAACTCACGAACACTTCTACTCTCCGACATTCATTGTCCTTCTGATGACATTCATGGTGAAGTGATGACGTCACAAGCTGCCACTGCCATACTGTCACGGTGGCACTGAGGACATCCGAGATGAGGTGATAATGTCACTGTCACAATCCAACACAGCCATAGTGTCACCGTCACACTAATTACATAGTCTATACGTGGTGAGGTGACGGCGTCACTATCTGTCACGGCTGTACCGTCATTGTCACGCTAATTACATTATGTTATGGTGATATGATGGTGTCAAGACCTTTACTGTCATACGATGACTAACGTAGTGAGCTGACAGTACGTGTTAAAGTTTGCCACAGAGGTGACATACAAAGTAAAGTGACGGTGTCACAATTTGTCACACTAGTGACACACATAGTGAGGTGACGGTACGTGTTACAATTTGTCACACTGGTGACGCATATTATAGTGAGGTGACTGTGTCACCATCTGCCACAGATACACCATCTGCCACAGATACACCATCTGTGTCATACTGATGTCCCCCTCGATCTGTGTCTTGCCCGCTGTGTCAAGCCATCTCTCTTTCTCAAGATGCTGGGAAAATCCCGAAAAGAGTACCGTTCGTTTTCTCATGTCGTAAATTCCAAGTCTTCGGGAAGTGACTGAGGAGGTGAGTGTAGACTAAACTCCGGGATACTGTGAACTGTGCTCAGCTAGACAGATACACCCGCCAACCGCCCTCATCTCCCCCTGTCCCGGCGTGCGACGCACCATGCTGTCGGGGACAGGGGAGCTAATCAGGAAATACATCTATACCGGAAGTTACCTCGTGTTCGTGACGTCATTGGCCATCTGTTGTGTACCCTCGTGGCAGTACCATGGAGCCAACGGTGGTGAGTACTGATCGTGTAGCGCATGTATGTGTGTGAATGTGAGGTCTGGGTTTGAGCATAGGTTTTGTGATCTGTTTGTGCGTTTGAAGAAATGTTTTGGGGTATCTCTTTTCGCGTTGTGGCGTTTTCAGTGTTTATTGTGCTTATCATTATCGTCGTCATTGTTCTTGTCTTCTTCCTCTCGACCTGTCGCTTTCTTTTGCTAATGCTGTTGTTGTTTATGGTGGTGGTCACGTTAGAGACAGTTGATACTAAAGGGGGAGGGGGGGATACAGCATTCCAGCTAAAAAGACGGAGATACTCGATGAAATTAACGGAAGGGATTCCGTACTGAGTGATCACCATGAAATGTAAAAGGTTAGAGTGAAGACAAAGTATTAGCATTAGCATTAGGGTTAGGGTTTGAATTTGGGTTTGGGTTTGGGTCTGGGTCTGAGTCTGGGTTAGGGTTAGATCTCTTCGTCATCGTGCTTTTTGGGAGGGTTGCTCGTTTCGGAAGTCCTCCCCCCAAAAACGTCATCACATGGATGTCGGTGACACATCCTTTGCATGCAACGGCAAAAAGTATAATCAGGACTCCAAAGCTGCCACTGGAGGAAGTAACACGCGACAAGCTATACACACGACAAGTTACACACGACAAGATACACACGACACATTTCAATAGCCAGTTACGCAAGGCAAACATACAGCTGATGGGTCAGGGAGTGGGAGAAAAAAACACTCACGTGATCCTAATGTATGTACGGATGATGTTTACGGACCTTGTATTGTTTGAGCGATTTCCCGCAGATAACGTAGAAGTAATCTTGTGTGTGCTACATTACCAATTACCGTGTTATTTTAGCCGGACAATTATCTGGCGAAGATAGCGTACGTAGTCATTATGATAGTCTGTTGTCGGTTTCGTCTCAGCCGCACAAACTGAAGGTAGGATCTCACCAGGGAAAGACAATTACCGTTCAGGGATAAGGGGGGCGTGAAGAACTGACGGCAAGACGCTCAGAACCTCAGAGAGAGAGAGAGAG
>NW_004798526.1:6137-7578 GCF_000002075.1 Aplysia californica | reverse complement strand
AGAGAGAGAGAGAGAGAGAGAGAGAGAGAGATCTATCACTTTCAACGGACCGGCGTCTATGGTGTAACTGTTATAGCTGTTTCCCTGTCGCATGCAGGAGACCCGAGTTCGATTCCCAAGTGGGGAGAATGTGTTTGTCTGCGGTAGCATCAGTCTTTTTGCTGGGACGTTGTATCCCTCTCAGCTTGGATTGGCCCATACAGACAGGATCGGAATCTCACGGTCCAAATGATCTAAATTGTGTCGATAAGAATGCAAAATAACCCACCTGTTAAAGGAAACATTCTCATTACAACAGACGGCCACCTTAGAAATATAAAGCTCTATCTGCTCAGTGGGCATAGTTTTTGATAAATTTGACGTTAAAATTTTTGAGTTTCACATGTCAAGCTTTTTCGACTGCAATTCTTTGGAATATCATCTCTATAACGACTCCGAATAATGTTACCAGATCTATTTTGCCAGAGCAGATGGTTTCTGACCTAATGGTCGCAATAATTCTAAACAGCTAAAACTGTCCGTAAGGACTTTGTATTTCGAAAGTTGCGATGAGATATCTATCTTCTCAATTTAGTGAGCAGCATGATCAGGTGGGATCGAGTCGGGTCGGGTCGGGTAATGGCGCCTGGAAGTGTCCCCGACATGAATGTCAAACAGACCCCAGATTTGCCTGACCACGTTTGACCCTGAAGTCCATTAGTAGCCATCGCATTCATTGCACAAGCAAACAGTCCGACACTGTGATGTCACGTGGCACGTACACAAAGCTTTCTGGTTGGCTGTTGGCCACGATTTCCAACCTCATTGGGCTAGGTCAAGGGTTATAGGAAATCGAACAAGCTCGATTCAGAGGATTTGATCAAATTATAAGTTCTGCCCCAATCAAAAATAAGTTAGTCATGCCTAGGCCTATCTGTATCAAACCATGTCAAGTAAGGACACAGTGAAACAGAAAAGAATACCAAAACCACATACCACCATAATGGTGAGGTCCAAAATGTGCAGTCCACCAGCAGTAATAGAGACGTGTATTTTTCCAATAGAAACCAGAAACTAGAACACGCCAATGGAATGTTTTTATGTCTATGAACTGGTGTGTCCGTATGCTTGATTTGTCTATAATATGTGTGTCTTTATGCCTAGTATTTATGGTATCTTTGTATGTTTGTGTGTCTACATGCATGGTATGTATGTTGTTTTGGTATGTTTGCATGTCTGCAGTGTATGTTACATTAGTATATCTGTATGTCTGTATGTCTGTATGTCTGTAGGCCTGATATGTTTGTATGTCTGTTTGCCTGGTTAGTATTATATCTGTGTTCCTCTGTGCCTGGTGTCATTTCTGTATGTCTGTATACTTGGCATTGAGCTTGCTGTTGAGTGGGAATTTGGGCTATTCAATTAATGCTATATATTATTATTATCATCATTATTATTATTA
>NW_004798526.1:0-1117 GCF_000002075.1 Aplysia californica | reverse complement strand
AAACTCTTACTAAACTAAACTAAACTAAACTGAACGAAACTAAACTAAACTAAACTAAACTAAACAAGCATATCACGTACATTACAAAGTTCTACAAGATGCAGAAGGGTGCTAACTGATTGCCTCACAGCATAATCTATATTCTATAAATCTATATCTATGTTACATTTTGTTTAAAGTTCGTCACTTTGGTCGCCTAAAACTTCCGAACCACTTAACTTTCGAATTTGAAAAAAAAATTAACGGTGGTTCAGGATCATTTAAAGGGTGCACAGTTATATTAAGGAATCTGAAGTCACTGTAGTTTAATTTTCAGTTTGTGATTAGTTTCGTTTAGATCTCATCTTGGGAAAGTCCGTCTTCTAGGACGCCATTGTATTTTAAACAAGTGAGGCTTCCGTTCATAAGCAGTGCGCACTGTTCCCACAATGACCTGACGTTCAATTCTTTTGAGTCCGTTCATCGAACGGGTACCCAGCTAGTCTTCCTATAAGTATGTACATTTGAACCTGCTGAAACGGTCACGTATCCAAGACGATCCCACCGGTGCAAAAGACCCTTTTTCCAAACCCCCTCCCTCCCCTTATGCGGTACAAAAAAAATGTTTATTGCATTACGTGTATTGTAACACTGTCCACGAAGACAATGGGTGATCATCTTGGGCAGGATCGACTGTACCTGGATACCTGGAGTTGTCATCTCTGACTCAGAGGTTGACGTGTAATGACCCTCCATCTTTCACGGTCTCGAGCTGCAGTTGCACATTCTGCCATACCCAGGCCAATCCATGTTCTTTTGTTGTCCATCCATGTTATTCTTTGCCTTCCTCTGGCTCTTCAGCCCCACATCTTTCCCTCAAGCACCTTTTTCACAATGGTCTCGTGTCTTTTTAAATAGCCATAGAATTGTATTTTTCTATATTTTATTTTAAGCGCCTATAATTGGCCGGATGTTTAACTAAATAGAACAATGGAATGAGTCTGTAAGCTTAAGTGGTTGTATGGTTACATATTGTCACATTCAGGTGAAATTTTTGTTGTTGAAGGTGTCAGGTGATAACACATCAGATGTACTTCTTCAAGTCGTGTTTCCAGCTTGTTCTTATGGTATACCAGAA
>NW_004798525.1:143529-144901 GCF_000002075.1 Aplysia californica | reverse complement strand
TTTAGATCTTTCAGGAGGTGGGTTTTCCGACCCTGCCTTTCTGGGCTAACCCTGGCTGAGAGGGATACATAATTATTCTAGGCAGAAAGAGCGAGATATTCGATAAAAATTCTCCCTACTCGGGAATCAAACTCAGGTCACCTGCTGTGTGCGACAGCGAAGAGCCTAACAGTAACCGCTACACCACAAACGCCGGTACAAACAGGTCGTACAAGTGCCGGGGATTACAGGTGTCACAAGAAAGTAAAAGGCAAAGGATAGCAAGGGCCGAAAGAGATAAGGACGGTGCGGTAGAATACAAATGTATTATATTATGTATTTGATAGGAAAGAATGAGCAACCCACACCAGAGCACCCACCAGCCATCCACTCACCAGCTCTATCTAACTCAAACCGCAAAACCGCAATCAGGTCAGTAAAACCTCGGCATGCAACAGGTGCGTTGAGTAAAAAAAAAATGCTATCAATCATTTCTGATTGATCGTGTTATTTAAACGCATACGTCTTCTTGTGAGTTCATATTTTCCATCAATATCTCTCGTTTTTTCACCTTCTAACCAAGTCGAACACTGCTGCTCAGGCAGAGAGACAGACAAGGGGGTAGATGGGGTGGATAGAGAGAAAGAGCGAGAGAGAGGGAGAGAAAGAGAGAGAATTACCGTGAGAGAGGAGGGAGGGGAATGAGAAAAAGTGACTGAAAGACAGACAGACAGACAGACAGACAGACAGACAGACAGACAGACAGACAGACAGACAGACAGACAGACAGACAGACGCACCGTGAAGCGACCTCGGAAACAAAAGGTTATCCTTTCAGATAGAGAGAAAGAACGACAGACAGAGGAAGTGCGCGAGGTCGTCCTTCAGGATAGAGAGAAAATGTGACAGACATAGGAAGTGCATGAGGCCTTCCTTTAAAATGGAGAGAAAGAATAACAGGCAGTGGAAGTGCATGCACGATCCCATATCAGTGCGATTGCCAACTGTTTATGTTTCTGTCAGTGTGTGTTTACACTTTGTCGTGCATCTTCTTTCCGTCAACTTCAGAACCCAAAGTGAACACAGGTCACGCACATTTATCTGAAAAACAGCTGATTTCTCATCACCATTATCATAACCGTCTTCTTCGTCGTCCTTGTCAATATTAGCATCATCATTCTCATCATTCTCTTCATCTCTCTGTGTCTGTCTCTTTCAGATTCTCTTCATCTCTCTGTGTCTGTCTCTCTCAGTCCAGTGTTTTTCTCTCTTTCTCTTTCTCTTTTTTTCTCTCTCCCTGTCTCTGTCTCTCGTTCTCTCGTTCGCTCTCTCTCTCTCTCTTTCTCTTTATTTCTCTCTTTCTCTCTCTCTCTCTCTCTCTCTCTCTCTCTCT
>NW_004798525.1:141750-142999 GCF_000002075.1 Aplysia californica | reverse complement strand
CCCCCCCCTCTCCTCCCAAATCATTAACCGCTTATCTACTATCTATCTATCTATCACTCCCTCATTTTCGTTTACCAAGAACGTTTTATCAACATAGCAATCATTTCTCTGGGAACCGGGAAAACGGGGGACAAAAATGACGCACTTTCTCTCCCCAACTGCACGCCCTTCAGCTCGCTCACACAAAAGCCAGAACTAAATATTTGTAAACTACAATATACTTAAGTCTCCGAAACATTAATGGCCGTGAAAATAAAGTCGTTTAGCCCCGTGCCGCTTTGCTTCGTAGAAAAATATTTATGATCGCAAAGAGATGGCTAATGAATTGCACAAACTTTAAATTTAATGATTGCTCATCTTGTATTTTGGAATTTCTTGAAAGGTGTGGGATTATGTAAAGGTAAAGGTCAGGTGAGAAACAGGCGGGAAATGCTACAGGGAGTTGAAAGAGAAGGAGAAAGAGAGAAAGACAGAGAGGTGGGAGCGGAACAGAGAGAGAGAGAGAGAGAGAGGAGAGAGAGAGAGGGGGGGGGGCGAACAGAGAGGCAAGCTGAATAGAGAGGACAAGGGGGGAACAAGAGGAGAACAAGAGGCGTGATGTATAAAGATATAGTTCAGACTGAAGCAGTGGAACGAGAGTGAGGGAGAGAGAGTGAGGGAGAGAGAGTGAGTGAGAGTGAGAGAGAGTGAGGGAGAGAGAGGGGGGAGACGGAAAAGAGAGAGAATGGAGAGAGAAATAGTAGAGAGAGATATAAAGAGAGAGACAGACAGACAGACAGACAGAGAGAGAGAGACACACACACACAGAGAGAGAGAGAGAGAGAGAGAGAGAGAGAGAGAGAGAGAAAGAAGAGGTGACTAAACAATAGACTCCTCGGTTCGGGTTCATGTACCGGTCTCCTCCCAGCAACTGTTCTGCTGACTCTGCAAGAAAAAATAAGCGCACAAGCGCAAAATCTCCGGGCCAAAATGAAACAGGTAAGACAAAAAATTTCACCAGTAGATCTAGAGGATACAAAAGCAGACCAGATAATCTTCGACAGAATCGACTTTTTAAAAAAAATTTAAGACACTTTCATAAAGTGATATCTCTTTGACTATAATGCGCATTGAACATTTTTTTAAAATGGAAAAGCGCAACATCAAATGCTTCTTTCGTTCAACAGCAAAAACAAAAAAGTAACAACACAGCTAAACAAAACCATCAGCAGATATAAAGCGATAGTGGTATGGGAAAATAATAACCCCC
>NW_004798525.1:134424-139141 GCF_000002075.1 Aplysia californica | reverse complement strand
AATAGAGGAAAACCACATAATAGCAGCAGCATCACACACACACACACACACACACACACACACACACACACACACACACACACACACACACACACACACTCACAGACATACTCACATCATAGATGCATTGACAATGATTGTCAAATAGACAGACAGGCAGGCATAAAGGACGCGCGCCAGCGCACACACACACACACACACACACACATACACGCGCGCACGCACGCACGCGCGCGTGCGCAAACAGACATCATTCCTAATAAATGCCAGTGTAACCAGGCCTCGCTAATAACATCTATGTAACAGCGCTGCTAAGAAAAATAATGAATTATGTGTTTCATTATTTTTTTAGTAGAAACGGAAACACTTGACATAAAGACGGTAATATAGTGTAATACGAAGAGCAAAAGACAGGTAAGGAAGAAAAAAACCCAAAAAAACAGAGACAGCGGGAAAGTCAAAATGATTTCCAACCAACGCCCTCAAATGACCCGTTTAACAGCACTCCCTATAGAATCAGTCTCAAACGAAGCGTGCCACGACCGAGATAACGTGCTGAAAAGACGAAGAGCGTTTACACACCGCTGTCATACAGAAGAAAAAAAATAATATTATACACCTCATTTTGTTTGAGCTAAGAATGAGGAAGCACATTGACGCTATCGTGACTACACACAGAGCTGTGGAGAAGAGCAGACGGTGGGAAGAAATACCAGACGGATGAGAAATATTTGTTCGAACAAATAGAAGCACGTCGACACGATATCAGCTATACAACGCATGAAAAAAGGAGGCAAAATAGACCTGATAGATACAAACAGAAGGAAAGAAAAGAAAACAGTTAGACCTACAAATGAGGCGCCCTACGCCCCCCCCCCCTTCCCCCCAAAACAACCCCACCTTACCTGCACTAAAGATTGGAGAGTTGAAGGGCACTCTCGTTATCCAGAGGTTACAGTGTTCGCCTCTCATGCAATAGCCTAGATCTCGCGTTCAAAACCTGACAGCGACATAACATTTTCTTCTCTGACATTTTCTTCTCTGACATTTTCTTCTTTCACCTCCTTTACTGCTCTCTAACCATTTTTTGTCATCTGCTTTCGTCTCCACTTTCTGCCCTTCTCCCCTTTGCCTCCTCCTCTTGGCTCCTGTCTCTTTCTGCAGCATTTCTACCGCGACTCCTTGGCTCCTTCTTAGTGTTGTCTTTCCGCCACACCCCTGATCTTAGGGCATGTAACACCCAAGGACCGTACTGTATAACCTCCTTGATAACACCTCGCCTTCTCGGATAAGGGCCAAAATCCCGTGTACAAGTTGTGCACGTTATAGATCCCTTGGTGGTCCAAAATCGATTAGAGTAGGCTTCGGCCGCCACTCAGGCAAAATTCAAAATTAATTCCCCAAACAGTAAATGTTCAATGTGTCACACGCCCTCATATCACCATGCAGTTGCGAGCGCCGTTAAACACTAATCTTTAAAAAAGACTTTCTAGTAGCGTCCTCTTTGGGGTTTTCTCAGTAAGAGTTTTACGGCACTTGCAACACAATATGGTTATATAAGTGCCGAAGATTAGAGGTGTTACAAGAGAGTAACAAACACAAGAAAGAAGGGGGGATACAGACGGTATGTTTGATAGGAAAGAAGAAGCAAACCACAACAGAGCACCCGCCAACCAGCCACGGTAGCGTCCTCAAACCACTCGCTTATACACAAAGGTGACTAGGGAATATCTCATCCGTACTGTACAATAACAACATTTCAAACAAGTCTGTATAGGTAAGCACAAACCTCAGCAGGACATCCACAAACCACCCACAAGCCTGGACAAAGCGTTCTTTTTAAACCCCAACAGAGATAAATCACACATTAAAGCACAAAAGCGTTAACTCATTTGTTGCTGTTGTTGAGTAATGAGAAGCACATCGGCACAATAGTAGTCATTTAGCGGTGGGAAAAAGTAAGACAGTACACAGGAACAACAGAGAGAAAGTGAAGAAGTAGGACCTACCAGTGATGCCCTCCAACCACCCGCGTAAACTCACAGAAAGCGCAATATCTAACTTCCAGTCTTTCAACAACGCTTGAAAACGCACTGTTTCGGTGCATGTAAAAAAAGAAAAAGGCAGATTTTTCCAGTAGATTTCTCAAGTACATGTTGTTTTTTCTCTATCTGAAACTTCAACGGCAAACTACAATACGCGTGGACCTACTATGAAATATAATAGTGCAAATTCGTATTTCTGATTTGTGCAGCAATCTAGATCTAGTTCGAAATGTACAACAACATGGTCATTGGGTTCTCTGCTGGTGCTGGGAAATATATATATCGCTTCCTAAGAATTTTAAAGTTCTATCTCATATTTTTGGCCGTTTTTGTTACTTAGATCAGGAGATCAGAAATCAAATCTTCTATCAGCTCCATCAAAATCGTATGGATATTCGAAGTCGTTATTAAGATATGAATTGCATTCGAAAAAAAAAAACTTCAGTTGTAAAACGCAAAAATTTCTACGTCAAAATTCGCAAAATTAGGTACTGAGCAGAAACATGTAGATATAGAACTTTGCAATTCTGAGGTAGCAGTGTGTCCTCTACATCCGTAAAGGGTTAACCGCGAAGGCTCCAGCAGTGCAGGAAATATTATTATGTCAGACCGCTCTGCTTTCTCACTTGACAAGTTCCCTCGGTTCGAAGGCTTACGCCACGCTACGCTGACAAGCGGGCGGCACATTATAATATAAAAATAGAACTAGAACAAATCTTCGCGGCGGCCAACCCAATCCTTCTTTGGGCATTTCCTTTTCTAGGTCACTGTTCCCGCACGCCTCTAAATGGGATTAATAAAAGGAGGGTAGCTTACAGCATGCGTAATAACGAGCGGGCTTCTGGGCGTCTCGGCTTGAAAATTGCTGCGCTAATAACTTTTAAATAAGTTCTGTTGGTCCTGGCGATCCCATTACCCGTTCCGTATATTATCGCTTTTTGCAGTGTAGCAAACGAGGGCTCGGCCCGACGTTGCATCCTTAAGAAAAGGCACTTAACACGAATTTTCCGAGTTGGCTTTTTCGTATCGGAGATGGACATTAAAACCGGAGATCTTGCCTCACAAAAAGCGTCACAATGTTCAATGTTGCAAGGGGCGTTGAACTTTACAACTTCGCATATTTTTTTTTCTTCCTCAAAGAGTGCATTCGTGCTGAATTTTAAGTCCTTTTTCACACAGACGTACGTGATTTAACATTCCGTACACATCATCCTGTATTCCAGTTGACAAACGGGCTATATTAAATGTAAAGCCCTGTTCTACAATGTATAGCTGTACATGTATACCGGTAGTCTTGCCGTTAGACCACTGGGATCGTCATCGTGAGGTTACGGGTATTTGGGTTTGAGGCTAAGGCCCGATGTTGTGTCCTTGGGAGAGGCACTTTACGTGAATTTTTCTCACTTCACCAAGGTGTGAATGGGTACCGGGCCACAGACAGCGAAATATCGTGTCGGTATGTCACAGCTTTAACGCCTTAAAAATGGCAGCACGCATGTTTTGCTTCCTTGAAAGTTGAGATCGTTCCTGAAGGCTGTCGATCAGGTCTGCTGGAATAATTTATTTAAACTGTAAATCACATAAAGCTTACTGATGAACGGGACTTTGCGTGATACAAATGCTTTTTATTATCATTAATATTCAGTACACATCCTTATACATGTGGTTCGAATCTCAGACTTCATGGGACATCCACATTCCTAGACAGGCGCGGTACCGATTTGCCAATCGGATTTCTATATATTTCAGCACGAGTTGTGTGACAAATAACCCTTTCAACACAATACAGATATTAATTAGTAAAATTTATTAAGGAGGTTTAAAACATCCAAATCTTAATTTTAGTAAGAGCTTTGCGACACTTGCAACACGATAAGGTCATACGTGCCGAAGATTACAGGTGTTACAAGAGAGTAACAAACACAAAAAGGAGGAGAGATAAGGACCATAAATGTTTGATAGGACAGAAGGAGCAAATCATACCAGAGCAACCGCAAACCACCCGCTATCCGATTTTCAACCCATGGGATCTTAGTGGATAATCCCTTCGTAGCCCGCAAACTTCCTCAACAAATAACTGTGTGAACATATTATCCGTTGGATTCGAACTAAACTAGCTAGCACCATGGGAGTCCAGAATAACATCAGCCTCGTATGTCTTTCCTTCATTCCCATGGGCTACACACGTTCTGGCAACCAACTTGATTCCCGAGTGCTTATATGACCAGTTGCCAGTGCCAAAAAAACCCCAACTCAAACAAACTATTGGCTGCACGGCGTTTAAAAAATGATAACAAAACCCCCCAAAAATTTTAAAAATAAATACAAACACACGTACACTAAAAAAAAAACCTTCTCTCCCAATCTTTTCCAGTAACCTTTCATGACTTATTTATTATTCACATCACTTGCCAAGTATGCGACAGACATGACTCATTGAAAGCAGATTTGCGACAGATTGAATGTTTATTATGGAAGACAGAGAGAAAACAGCTGGTAGCTAAGGCAGTGGGAGTCTTGAGATAAAACATGACCAAGGCATAGAAAAAGATTATAGGCATTACGTATTAACACTTTCCCAAAGGTGTAAATCATCAATAGCAACAATACATGAATAAACATATTAGTATTCTCTCTCTCTCTCTCTCTCTCTCTCTCTCTCTCTCTCTCTC
>NW_004798525.1:118365-133809 GCF_000002075.1 Aplysia californica | reverse complement strand
CACACACACACAAACGCACACACACACACACACACACACAAATGCACACACCCACTTGCACACACCCACACATACACAGACACACACACTCATACCGATGGTCACAATTAACGGAAGGAACTTCAGCGCGTGTTAATTTGGACCACGGCCATCCGGCGCGTCCAAGGTCACCCATGATTTGATTAGTGATAGGAACATGACCAACATCTGTTCCCGAAGGAGCGGTAGCGGTAGCGGGTAGACACTCGTTCCGAAAGTCAACTGTGCAGAATCGGGACTGAAATCGTCACCACCACCACCATCACCCATTAACAAAAGCACACGGCAATGGATTTGCAAACAAAAAGCAACAGCAATAAAAAGCCGCAGCCAAACAACAACAACAGCAACAACAACTACAAAAACAATAAACATGTGTGTTCGTCCAAACCCAAATAAAGGGACTCTGAGATACATGTAGTGCGGAGTCGGAAAAATTATCAGCGAAGTTAAAATAACGTCGCTCGACCTTCCTCCACACTATAAAATAATTATACGACATGCTTTTTTCGACAAAAATCTGGAGCTTGGCAATGGGCATCCCCACTCGAGTCAACTGCACGTATAATCGTTATATATCATGAGCTTTTGAGCATCCTGTGTGAACCATGTCTGCAAATATGGTCACCTCTGCCCAACCATCCCCACCCCAAGGGCCTTACAAATAGCCTCCATGCCACCCTCCCCCCAACCCCTTACCCTACACACGTACCCCACGACCCTTCTTTTGTCCACCGCTGTCCAGCATCATCTGTCGCTACTTTTAATCAAGTGACTTCTCACTTCTCAGCTTGTGACCTCGAAAACCAAATCTGTCTATTTCTCTCTTTCTCTCTCTCTCTCTCTCTCTCTCTCTCTCTCTCTCTCTCTCTCTCCTTTTCTCGCACAACACACACAGACACATACACACACACACACATACACACAACACATATGCACAATGACAAATACACACCCACAAGAGGACGCTTTAATTCTTTTTCCATTTCTCCCCACTCTCGTTTCTTCATTAAATTTCAAACACAGCGAGCGGGGGCGTGGGAGGTGCGCAGGAATGCGATGCCCGTGCAAAAATGTGCTGTGTGCGAGAGTGCGGGCTTTCAATATTCTGGCGCGAATCAGCCATGCGCGCAGTGGTAAACTTACAAAACAATTGTGATATTGTATGGGCCAGGCCTGCCCCATGCCTGCTTGTCATAGACCTATTCTGAAAAGGATTAGGTTTTAAACTCTGCTTCAAGGACTCAAGAGACAAATACACAAATACGAATCAACCTAAGAAATATGAAATATGTCGGCTACATATTATTACGCCTAAATGCAGGACTTAACACTGGCAACCCCCCCCCCCCCCCCTCAAAAAAAAAGCTTCTATCACCATTCACTTTTTCCCTAGGCTGTCCTTGAATGGGACAGGGATTAAATTTTTTTTAATCTAAAGGGTTGGTAACAGATAAACATTTGTAATTTATACTGGTCGGATTAGATCCGTTTGCTTTATGACTACAAGTTTTAAAAAATCATAGTTCAAAAGGGCCAGTATTATCACTGTATGCTCCAACAGCACTTTTACTGTTACATAAATTAAAAAGCACCACTCAATCTATCTCTTTGAAAATAATTTCTCTATTATACTTTTTACCTAACTCAAAAGAATATATTCATTTCCCAGAGGGACAATGCAATTTTATTTTACAATATTTACTCTTACATAAAGTATTTCATAGCCTACCAAAATCACAGATATAAAACAAGAGTTCAAAATTGTACGTAAAACGAACCATGCTTTCAATTATTTTCAAAATAATATTTGTCTCAGGCAAAGAGAGAGTAAAGGAAAATGAAAGGACAATGCTTCAAATTTGGAATGTCCAAACTCAAGAAAAATAAATAGTAGTAGGTTCACACTGTTGATTAAAAAACAAAAAAGAAATCACCTTGCCCTGTCAATTATTGTCAGCTATTGTGTGATTAGTAGTTTTAATCTATTCCAACATTAAATAAAAAAGCTAATATAATAAGTTCCATGGCTTTTTTGGTTTATGGGGTTTATTGGGTTGTTTTTTTAAAGTACAATACAGCTGCATTATTTAATTGCTAGAAAAGTTTTTTAAAATTTGACTACCTCTATGCAAGAAAATAAAATAAAACATCATTAGGGGCCTACCTTCTTGCCTTCCCACTCCCCTTCAAATGAAATATTTCTAAAATTGAGAAAGATTATTAAAGTTGAAGTGAAAATGTCAGCCAAAGATCAGGGCAGGTGTTATATAATAAAAATCCAGCCGAGACACACTTCATTTAAATCTTAAGAAAATCAACTGCATGGTCTGTAAAACAATTGTTCTATAATGTAATATATCACATGTATCTACTTTACCCCCCCCCCCCCCCCACACACACACACACATTTTCCATTATATCACTTCTACAGCATAGGAAGCACTGCTGCAGGGGCCCTGTTTAATTTATTATGATACAGGCAGTGCATAATTTGTATTTGTATTTGTGTGGCCTTAAATATACAAAATAGGTGTGTGTGTGTGTGTGTGTGTGTGTGTGTGTGTGTGTGTGTGTGTGTGTGTGTGTGTGTGTGTGTGTGTGTGTAAGTGTGTACTCTTAATGTGATTCTGTGTGTGTTATTGGGGGGGGGGGGGGGGGGCACATTAAATACTATACTTTATGATTGAAATGCCTCAAAATGTACAACAGTGTAAGGAAGTCCAGTTTAATTTTCCTGAAATTACGGTATTACAACAGATCCACCACATGATTGCGAGTCTTGAAATTATTGCGCTCCATAAAATTCATTTTAGATGAAAAGAATAAGGTTAAAACAAGGCAGGTTAAAGTTTAAAAAAGAAAAATCATATTTTCATATAATTATTAATTATTAAAAAATTGATACGAATCATCATATTATGAAAACCAGATTCCTTGTCAAGCTTTTCAAATAGCAAAAAGAAAATGTTGTTCTCACTTGAGTCCCTAGATCAGTCAGGTAAGTTTTACAATGTATTAATATTAATAATTTAATTCCAACAACATTCCATTGTTTTTCATTAAAATTCAACCTGAACAGAACTTCATCAAAATTATGTCAGGTTCCCAAATAGAGCATGGTAAAATAATAATAATAATAATAATAATTTAATAATAAAGAAACAAAAAAAAAACGTTTTAAATTCATTTCAAATGTATACCGATTAGTCATTGTAATGGTCATTGCGGAGAAGGGGCGCGGCGGGTGGGCGTGGTAAAAAATATACGGGAAAACCATGACGGAACGAGGGCATAGAAGAATAAAATACAGAGAGTAATGGTTTAATTTCTGACAAATAAGTACAAACAGGATAAAACTGCAACGAAGGGTACAGATGAATTTCACCAACACATTTTCTCTCAATCTCAACCTGTGCTCCCAGCCGCAACGGTGGTCGGCCCAGGTAAGGCACGATAGGTGCGTCGAGCACACAGTGAGAGGGAAAGAGAGAGAGTATGAAGAGAGAGAGAGAGAGAGGTGTGGCTCAACGGTCGGGTAGTTTTTAAAGTTTCTGCTTCTAAAACGGTTCTACTAAGGGAACTATGGAACAGATAATTAAAACATGTATCTTACCTTTGCGATTTTAACTGGTTCATTAAACTCCCTGCCACCTTGAAGTCTAAATCCCCAGGGGGAACCCCCTGTCAGAACTACAGTGAACGTGGTCATGTTTTGATCGAAACCGCCATGAAGCTACTAGCAGCCAACTGGAGGTTTACCACAAATCGAAAGGATTTGGAGGGCAGCCTCGTTTTCAACAAAAACAACTGTTGTGGTCAGGAACCTCCAGGAAACACCCCTCTATTTAATAGCAAAGAAAGAACAAATTCTCAACAAAACATTATTTTTTATACAAATATATTATGTTTTATTCATTTGATAAACTTTTGTTCAACATGTTTGTCATGAAATAAATCCACGGCAGTGCCAAATAATTGGGTAAAAAGTTCCTTTCGATTTTGAACTCTCATGGCACGAATATAAAATGCGTCGGGTCACGTTTGTATTTTCAATACGCACAAGTCTTTCTTTGAAGAAGTATCAGACAAAACACCAATCTACTCTCTTTATTTACCCTCGAGAACGTTTCAGCTCTCGAAATCTCTCAGAATTTGACATGATTACCTCTTTGTGAAGAGCTTTCGAGCACAAATTATGCGAATTCCAATTAGAACGTTTCCTCATACTCGTGGTTTTTCTTCCGGTGTCAAGTTAGCAACCCTGTGTAAACTATCAAGCAGTCTTCCGCAATTGACCCGGGTGGAGATGGACACAGACACTGACTGACCAAAAGCTGTGTATGCGTGTGTGGTGTTTGTATCTGAACTGCAAACATGGGTATGGCTGACATTTAGCTTTCTGTTAAATGTTTATCCCCCGTGATAACCGTGACTACTCCAACCAAACGTAATCGATAGCTTTTCCAATTCTCATGCCTGTCTCGGTCAGTCTCAGGCTTAGTTTGGCTAGATCTAAATAGAGGCCAGTCAGACTAGTGACTAGTCAGAGTGAGTCAGTAACCGCGGCGATTCGCCGTTGTTGTGCTCACCCCGAAACGCTGTCGGTGGTGCAGAACCTATAGAGATCTATTGTATTACGCAAAATTTATATGTGTAATAGATTGTTAATTTCTAAGGTTTTGAAACGCTGTCTCTTTTTTTATTTAGACTCTAGACGTCTAGTGACTGGTTTAATTTTTTTTTCCTTTTCTGCCCATATAATTTGGGCGATATGACTTAGATTTGGAAATGGGAATTAATTTTTATTTCGTTTTTAATACCTTCCCCCAAACTTCAAGGCTTGGTTTATAATTTTTAAAATAAAATTTTGATGGATTATGATGGTCTGTGGCGGTAGGTGTCCTGCATTTTATGAAAATGAATTAGTTACAAAAGACATGATAAAAGCTAAGCGCAGAGCTGAATGTTTTACTTTATTTTTCCTTTCCTTTTGAATGAAAATTAATATTTTGATGCTGTTGGGAAAGAGCTGAGCAATCAGACTGGCTTCTTCTTGGCATAAGAGGGTAATTTCACATACATCGAGAGATTTCTTTACAGAATTAATCGTCATGATGAATTTTATTTTAATTTATGAATTGTTTTCTAGGAGCACACACTAACTTCGACTAAAATTTTGTTTTGTTTCTTTCTTAGGTCAGAAAAATTTCTTGGTCTATGAATTTCAAAATGTTTTTGTATCCTATTTTGTTTCTTTATCTTATTTAAACTGAACACAAGACAAGTAAGGTGCTTATAAAAATTTATTTCTTCCTCTCTCACGGTTTCGAACATATATTTTTAAAGATTGCTTTTTGTCTGCTCAAGTAGAGAGTACTTAGAAATATAAATATGCCGTAGAGATAGAGATGAGGGTGTAAACATAAAGTATGTATTCTTTGATTGTTGTTTGTATGAAAATTGGGAACTCAAGTACGTAATGCTCACTATTACAATCAACTTTTATGTTGAGATGAATTTATGTGTGTAATTAAAAGATGACTGGCTCTATTTCTCCGAATGTTCGGTTACCGTTTTCAAGTTTTGTTGATAATAAGCGAATGGAGTGGCCCGTGTGTGGGTGTGTGTGTGTGTGTGTGTGTGTGTGTGTGTGTGTGCATGTGTGTGTGTGTCAGTGTGTGTGAACGGGGAGGGGGGGGGATTTTTTTTACGTGAAGGATTTTAGTTTTTGCTGGGTGACTAAATGCAAAATAGGCTACTGCCAAGATCGAGCAGTCTTGTTTTCTCGCAGTACCTTTTGAAGGTATTTTCAAATGAAGTATAGTCCGGGAATGTTGTCCCAACCACAACTGAAGTATCTGAATATTCAGACATTAAAAAATCTCTAGCTCTAAAAATTGAATTCGATGCAAAAAATGCTTCCTCCCAGTCCTCACAGAATGGCAGAATGAAATTATGAAAGGATGACACCTAAATCTCGCAAATAACCAAAAAATTTCGAGATCAGAAACCGTTCGGAGAAATAGTGTTCAACTTTATTTTCGCAAGCGTTCGGAGAAATAGTCACTTCGTTATAAGATTCCTCTGTTTTCTGCTACATATACTATGGCATGAGCAGGAATACCATGAGCTCAACAAATACTGGACTAGGGAGGCACCAGAATGAACACATAATAAATCCATTGATCAATTTGTCTGTCTTTCATTAGTCAGTTAATACCGGGTGCCCATTTGCACGATCGGTTCGGGTCCTATCGCCCGACTTGTCGACTTAAAAACAAACGCGCGTGGGTTTTCACGCAACGAGTTGGGCGATCTGTAGGTGATTGGAGCACCGATCCTCCAATAGGCGCTCTGTAAAACAGACACCACATTTGCTGTAAACAACCAACTTAAGAAAGCAATTGACTCATGCCCATGTTCATAAAAAAGGGTTTAGAAAAAAAAAAAATTATTAACTTCTTTAATGATCTATATTACACTGGTGTGAATCACTTCTTTGTTGTTTTTACCGTATGTTGTTTTACTCATTTTTTGTTGCAATTTAATTCCAATTCACTAATATTTTTGTTTTCATTTTTTTTTTACAGATGAGGCTACAGGATTGTTATCAAAACTGAAGTCTACTGAACCTTTAAGACAGCAGGAAAAAATCATTTCACAGTTGATCAAGCTTGTTATTGAGATTAGTAAGTGCTTTTTTTCCTTTTGTTTTGAAATGCTTGGTTCATCTTTTTATCCAAAACGCAACGCTGTGTGTTTTACCCAATTTTGAGTGTCCCTTTTAAATTATTTTGTATATATAACCCCTCTCTCAGACCTGATGTGTTTTGGTTTGTATAAAATGGATGCTTTAACTTCCTTCTTCCTTCTTCCTTAGTGGGAAGATAGGGTAAAAGAGCATTGAGATCAGCACTCCTAGACAAAAGGAACATCTGAAGTTCTAGTGGGGAACAAACCTAGTCATTTTTTCCACTGTGTTATCACTTATGCTATTGTCTCATTTGCTTTTCTAGTTTAGAATATTGAGCTAGAAAGAGTGAGTATTTTGTTTCCCATTTTATCAGTACAGTCAAACCTGCTCTAATGGCCTCCTGTTCTAGACGATCACCTGTACAAATGGCCATTCCCCCCCCCCCTCCCCCTTATGTGCTTTTTTCTATTTTATTTTTTTTAAACATTGTTCAAAAGTATAACAGAAGATAACCACTTTTCTCTGTGACAATGGATGATGTTCATTATGGACAGATTCAACTGTGTATTGTTTTATATAGTATGCTTAAATTTGTGAAAAAATTTTAACTATTTTATTACATGTTATATTCACTTTGACCCTTGTCAGTCATTCTACCAAGGCTTCCAGTCAGGAATGTTTAAGGCTGATTTTTTAAAAAGAATGTTCTTTGTTTTGAAAAAATGTTTTTTTTGCCCATTTTTCAAAAATAGATGAAGACGATGACGATACTGATGAATGTGCAGTACAGGAGGCGATTATGCAAAGTGAGGCAATGGACCTTCTACTGACACACCTCCAGGATGATCTGTCTCAGGAAAAGGAATCTCTTCTTGCAGCATGTTGTCAGCTTGTTGCAGAACTTGCTAAAACAGGTACAGCTTGATAGCTATTCTTCACGTAGCATGATGTGTAAAAGTGAAAGCGACGTTGATATTTAAGATAAAGGCAGTTTAAGATTTATTATATAGAGGTGCCGGGTTTTTTGTTTTAATCCAGATATCTTGTACCTTAAAATAATACCTTTATCAAGCAAACAGGTGAGACTGATTATGCTGTTGGTGCTGTCTTACAAAATCGTGGTTGCAGTACTTCTATTTATGAGATATAGTGAGTCGAGAAGTATAATATTATGTAATTTGGGTCTCTGTTAATCTGAGAAACATTTTGAAACAGCTGACATCTGAGACTTCATATTGTCTTTCCTCTGTCCATTGTATTAAACAGTTTGTGGAATGCTGACTGGAAATGCATAATTGCTTTTTTATCCTAATATGATGTTCATTTTTCTTCCTTTTTTTTTTTCAGAAACTCTGCGAGAACCACTTGTAAATAGAGGGTTTATGCCTCAACTTTTACGACATCTGCCTAGCACAAACATTGCCTTAGCTACACAGTCCTGCCGTGCTTTAGGAAATATATGCTATGACAATGGTAAGACGTGTTAAATAATAGCCATTGAGATTTAGTATTAATTCTAGCAATACAGTTGTCTCCACTTAAAATTCCAGTGCTTGGGTGCAAGAAAAATGGGGGATCTTAGGTGAACGAGATTTTAATGGATTCATCATGGGGAGAATCGCAGTGAATCACGGTCAGGTCAACAACCGGTAAAGTGATCCTCCCTTACTATGAAATGTAGTGAAGTGAACCCTGGGTGGGTTTATGACTTATGACAAGCAAAAAATGGTTAAGTTAGATGACTAATCACGATGGTATGAGGAGTTCCATTTGCACTTATCCAGTCGTCGGTCTCAACACAGATCTAAGTTGATCCCATTGCTCCACCCCTGTCCAAAATGTATTACTTTCTATCGCTGAGCAAGTTCCAAGCTTACATTGTGGTGCACCATTGTGTTTTGAGCGCATCTATTAAAATCTAGCCTGTCTAGCAAATTTGGACGTGGAAGACAACTGCAATGGTCTGGGAATCAAAGCACCGAGTTCACAATTTAGTGTTATCCAGTCTGATGTAGCTTTGTAGGTCCTACCCACCAAATATGTGAAGAAAGTTCGGGCAATAGCCTGAAATGCAAGGATGATGTTTGTGGAAAACAAACGCTTTAACAAGTTCACACCTCTGCATGAACTCGTCTGGGGCAAGCACTGTACTCGCTCATGGAGATTTGCAACAGAGATGTGATGCTATGACACAGTAATCTGACCTGAATTATTGTTTGCTTGTTTAATCTACTGTGCTCGTTGGAGGTTTTGTTCTGAAAATTATGATCTTAAATGCTGAATCATAGCTGAATGCAGTTCTTCAAAGCAGGATCTTATTGATGACTTTTGTGTAGTAAAAATTCTGTTTCTTTAAACAGCTGAATCTCAAGCGAACTAGATCATAAATGGTGCGATCTTAGACGGTGGGATGTTTGATGGAGACTAGACTGTATCACTGTTCACATCACTGTGCTCTCTCACTTTAAATTTTTTAGATACATTTAAGTTGCTTTCTTCTGCTACATGTGGGAGGAAGGGCTGAACCCAAAGAAAATTGAACAGAAGTGTAGAAAGAGCCAACATAAAGTAAACTTCAGCAAATTGTCAGTATCGTTCATGTAGGAATTATAATACACGCCTTACAGCTGACAGTTTTCTTTTGTACTGAAACATAGTGAATCGCAATGGTGTTTAAGGGAGATTACATTGAAATAAATGACGAATAAATTGAATACAAGTGTAAATTCAGACAACTTGCACGATGATGTGATCCTGACAGAGTATTTTGTCTCTGGCTGAGGACCTTTATGTTCTTATCGTAGAGTCCAGGGGTCGTGTGACTGCTCATTTGACTCTCCTAACTATCTAAGTTTAGTGCTGAAAAGATTACTCAAAGGTAATTTTAAGAAGTTAAGATAGTTTAAGTGTCGACTGTTCCTTTCCGTGTTTACTGATAGTTGAAAAGGGTGGTTATTATTAAAATGGAGTTAATAATTCAGGTGAAAGTAAAACAATAGGTTAATTTCTGGCTAAAGGCAATAATGGCAGAGTGACATTTGTTTCAATAAATCTCTTTCACTTTAATTTCATCTTGTCTTGCACTTTTGCTGTAATCAGTTCCTTCAGTTTCAGTAGTGGATTCAAGTTTTTGTAGGTTAAGCGAGGACAAAATAGCTGATGCCAAAGGCGAGCCATTAAAAACCTATGTCAAACTTTTGATACCAATGTTGAGCTTTTAATACTTTGGAAGGATGCTCAATTTTTAAGCAGGTGACTAAGATTAAAGGAAGTTTTTGTTTTGTGAGGGGGGTTGGGGGTTCTATTTGTCTCGAGAATTATTATTTTTATTTTTTTGGGTATTTCTGAAAATAATGTGGTAGGTGCTTCATTTCTGTGAATTTTTCGCCTTCTTACAAACTGATGATAGAAGGGTCAGTTAGGGGTGGTGACTTGAAGAGACAAGATTTATTATATTCTTTTTAGAGTTTTACCCTGCCCAGTTCGATGGTTATCTTCTGTTTCTAAATGCTGAAAAATTTATCCATTTTTTTTTTTCAGATTTAGGTCGTTCAGCTGTGGATAAAGAAAATGGGATTCCTACAATACTCAACATGTTATCGAAACAGATAGAGAACTCCGAGGAAGGAGCGGCCCGTTTACGCATCATAGTCTGTGGGTTTTTGCTGAACCTCACTAACAACTGTGGTAAGTTTGTCAACCGCTTTATCATCATCATCATCATCATCATCATCATCATCATCATCATCATCATCATCATCATCTATTTCCAAATTATTTCCCAGTTTCCAGTTTTATTTTTATTTTTTTCTTGAAGCATAATAACTACAACCTTATTGACACATTTTCTATGTGACATACAAATAGGATACGTGACCAAAAAAAAAACAACAAAAAACTAACAAAAACTGTGGTATGTGTACCTTGTTTCTTGGGATTTTTTGTGTGTGTAATATAGGAGGATTTCAGGGTTATTGACTTTCCTTCCACTTCCATTGAACTGTATTTTCTTGCTTGGTTTGGGCTCAACAGGGTGACATTGATAGTCTAGTGGTTATAATAGGCTACCAGAACCGTAATTGTGAGATTGCGGGTTCGGAGTTCGAACCTCAGGTCTGTCCTTGGAAAAGGCATTTGACACGAATTTCCTATTTGGCTCAGTCCTTTCAGAGATGGACATTTAACATCGGAGGTCCAGCCTCATCAATAACATATTAGGGTTTTTAGGGGCATTAAAGTTAAACCCATACCATTACAATCACCAATTTGAGTATAATATCTACATGTACCTTGTGATTTGAATATTCACAATATTTCTATTGTAGAAAAAAGAACTTTGCATAATGCTTCAAATAGTAGTTACTGATTTTGTGCCCATGAGTTTTGAAGTCGCTTTTTTGATGCTGTGTTTGTTCGTATATTGTTGCCCTAAAAGCATAAAAGAGTACCACTTTTTAATGACAGTAGGAATATGTCAAGTTAGGTTTACAAAGGTACTATAGTTAAACCTGCTCTTATGGCCATCGTCCAAAACAATCCCTAATCCCTTGTACAAACTACCTCTCTCCCGCTTCCTCCCCCCGGTTTTCATTCTATATTATAACGACACTGTTCAAGATGTCCACCTGTCTAAGACAATCCCTTTTCTCCTCGACAATGGGTGGCTGTCTTGGATAATTTTGGTTGTAAATCAAAGTTCAGATCAAAAAGTTTACGGCAAGTATGGGAAATGTCATCAAAAAGTGTTCTGTTGATTTCTTTCTATTTCCTGCTTCGAATATAAGCTGCAAAATGTGAAGGGCGGCAGAACTTTAGCATGATATAACAAATAATCGTAATGGATCATATTCATGTGTAGCATCTAAGATTTCAATCACCTTCTTCAATTTGTAGTATAAATAAAAACTGGAACCGCTTGAAAGAAGGTGTGACAAAGTACACGCTTTTTATCAGAGTCCAGAATGTTTTAGACACTGCTACATGACGATTTTGAAGGTTCTTAAGTCAGTAAATCACTCCCTCCCCAAATCCCCCCCCCCCCCCCCACTTCCCCATTTTCCTCAGTCTCCCTCCCCACCCCCCACTTGTAGAGATTTTATGTGTCTGTATTTAAGTCTCGCCTTTACTACCCTGTTGCCATTTCATTTGTGTCACCTCACCTCGTGCAGAGATGCAGGGAGAGGGAGGGTGCAGAAGGAGAGAGAGACACAGAGGCAGGGAGAGTTTTGAGGGAGGGAGAGAGAGAAAGAGGGAGGGGGTGGGGGTTCAGAGCAAAAGAGAGAGGTGGGGGTCAGAGAAAATTAGGGGGAGACAGACGCAGAGACAGACAGACAGACAGACAGAGATTGAGAAAGAGAGAGAGAGAAAGTGGGCGAGACATAAGCAGTGCGTCCCCTGTGTGTGTGGGTGTGGGCTGAATCAGGAAGGAGAATCATCCTCTATGATTGCTGTACCCGTCTGTGTTTCCCTTGGCACCGAGTCAAGATTCTGCGGCGTCCGTCCTCTGTACGGATGATGGCTGATGTATCGAGGAGATTTGCAGCTCAGAGATTTGCATCTGGGTCCGTGAAGGCTTACGTATCGTGCAGGGGCGGTCGGGCTCCTTTTGGCGGGGACATGCCAACCCTTTCGCGATTGCGATTGAGACGTGTCTCTTTTTTTAGAATGTCAGAGATGTTTCTTGTTAGTTGTTTTTGTTTTGTTTTACTTTTTTGTTTGTTTGTGTTTTGGATGGGGTTTGTTTAGGGGCAGGTTTGTTTGTTTTTGGTTGTTGTTGGGGGTTTTTTTTGGGGGGGGGGGTAAGTGATTTTTTTTTTTGGGGGGGGGGTTGTTTTTATTATAATTTTTGTTGTTTTTTAGTTATCCATTTACATCTTTACTGTTCCTCTTCAGTTCACTCTCTTATCCCTTTTTCTTTTTAAATGTAGGTGTTTTACGCCCCCGTCGACACAGTTTAGATCATTTAGGACGTGGGCTTTCGAGCCTGCCTGTGAGAGCCAGCCCGGGCTGAGAGGGATGAAAAAACCCAGAAGAATGACTCGTGATGCTCGATAAAAATTGTCTCCCATTTTGGGAATCGAACTCTGGTCTCCTGCTTGCAACAGCGAAGCGCCTAACTGCTACACTGTTGTCTCTTTTATTTATTTTTAAAAAAAATTTATTTATTTATTAATTTATTTATTCATTTTCTGTTTATTTATTTTCATGTAAGAATGAAAGGTGCTCACAGTGACCGTTAAGTTTTTTATGTGGTACTTTTTCTTCTCTTACCTTCGGTAGAACTGAAGCCATAACTGACCGCTGAATAGTCATCTCACTATTCTCACAGTGCAGTTGATTTTACTTATTACATAGCCGTTTTTATCTTCATAGACTGACACAGAATCATCCCTTGCCTGCTCACAGTGACCGTTGCGTCATTGATGTGGTTGAAATGTTACTTCAGTTAGTTTGGGAGATTAAGCAGGATGAGTTTGGTGTGATGGAAGATCGGAAAAGTTTAATCTATTTTAGGTGGAAATACCCTTGCGAGGACTGTCAACCCCCCCTCTCCCTTTTTTTTTTTTTTTAGTTTTGGGTTGTTTGGTTGTTTGTTGTTGTTGTTGTTGTTGTTGTTGTTTTTTGGAAGGGGGGGGGGGTGATCTTCTACCAAGCGCCCAATTCCACGAATCAGGAATCGGCAGATCAGACATAAAGATTAAATTTATGTTCTTGCGTTCAGGTTCCACTTATTTTTGACTGAGGGCCGGAATTAGATATGTCTGCTCTTTATCAAATGTCAGCTTTCTCGTAGGCTCTCGGATGATGACGATCAGAACTCTCTTGAGTGACCAGTGGCTTTATTTATTGATGATGTTTGTGGTCTCGTCGCTGGTTTTGATTACAGGGCTCACGCACGACCTCACACGCTAGCGCCCGCTCGCGTGCTTACGTACGCATGTGCATGGACATTCACGAACATGCATGTTTGTATGCATATCTATATCTATATATATATAAACAAACACACTCACACTCACACACACACACACACACACACACACACACATACACACACAAACACTTACATGCGCTGCTTTGCACCCCAGTGAAAAAAGCCAGAGAAAAAGAGAGAGAGAGGGGGGGTGGAGTGAGAAGTCAAAAGCACTCTCACACACACATACATACACACACACACACACGTGCCCGCACGCGCACGAACGCACACACACACACACACACACACACATACACACACACACGCACGCACGCACACACTCACGTACACTTACACGCGCAGGCACACACACACACACACACACACACACACACACACACACACACACACACACACACACACACACACACACGCGCGCGCGCTCGCGCTCTCTCTCTCTCTCTCTCACACTCTCTCTCTCTCTCTCTCTCTCTCTCTCTCTCTCACTCTCTCTCTCTTTCTCACACACACAAACACACACACACACAAACACACACACACACACACACACACACACACACACACACACACACAAGAGTACACACAGAGGTAGATGTTGTGCATGTGTGTGTGTATGTTTTGTTTTTTTCGGGGAGGGGGGTCGATATAGTTTAGAAAGACAGACAGAGAAAGAGACAAGGAAAATATACTAGGTTTATGAATACGCTTTTGTTTCCTCGATATCTCTATTAGCTTTAGGACAATCGGCGTACTTTTGTGTGAATGGTGTCCTACGTTGGCACATGCACAAACATCATCAATTCTTGATCAGTTGGCAGCGGCATAATGTCTTGATATCGTTTCTATAAAAACTATGAACGTTATCTGCCCCCTTCTTCTCAACTGCGTTATTACGAACCGTTTCCACGGACAACCAGCTCTCAATCTTCTTTTGATCGGCGTTTGTGGTTTTGCGACTAGGCGATTCGCGCCATCATACGCAGGAGACCCAAGTTTGAATCCCAAGTTAGGAGACATTTTATTGAGTAACGTGTCTCGGTTTTTCTGCTGGCCCTGTCAGGCATCCTGTGGGGGTGTAAAAACTGAGGACTGGGTTAACGGATGGTTGGCGGATGCTCTGGTGTGGTTTGCTCCTTCTTTCCTATCAAACATTAGTCGTCATTATCTCTTCTCCTCCTTTTCTGTGTTTGTTACTCACTTGTAATACCGCTAATCTTCGGCACTTTTGTGACCTTATTGTGTTGCAAGTACCAAACATAGTGCCGTAAAACACTTATAACCAACGCATTTATCCGAGCAGCAGCAGGCCAAAGGCAATGTTCCGGCACATCTTAAACCATCGTTTACAAACCAGAAAGACGGATTTGCATAATATAATAAATATACTGTCAAATTATTTTCTGCCCTTTAAAATGTCAGATTGAGAAGGAAAAAAAACTGTTGAAAAATTTGTGTAATAAAAAAAGTTATGCGTCTTTTTTAAAGCATCCCAAAACAGGGCGTCTTCAAACGTTTTCGAATGGACAGAATACGCATCCTCTGTGAGTTAGGGTCTTCACTGTTGCACTGGAAAGACGCGAGTTCGATGCTAGCATGGGGAGCTATGCTGTATTGTGTTGGAAGTTGTATCTCCGTGATTCTACTTGGGTACAATGCTATTATTTTATACTTTATTGTCTCACTCCATTCGGGTCGAAGAAACTGAGCTCCTGAATGACGTCAAAGTAAGATGGTGTGTGTGTGTGTGTGTGTGTGTGTGTGTGTGTGTGTA
>NW_004798525.1:114476-116937 GCF_000002075.1 Aplysia californica | reverse complement strand
ATACACACACACACACACAGCCACGCTAAACACTGAATTTAACGGACACAAAGATTATATATATATTATATATGTACTCTGTCACATTTTAAAGTATACACATTTTAAAGCTCAATTTTAACAAATCCATGTCACCAATTACTTTCAAATTTTCACACTGAGTACGTGACAATTATTTGTTTAAAAAGAAGTACACATCAAAGCTTAGTCATTTTTGCAACATTTCGTCAGTGATAAAACTTTTGTTGTGTAAGTTTCATGATGCCACGCCTAAGAGAAAATGTGCGAAATCAGCTTGTTGGAATGATCCGTAGAGGTGTCTCCTTATCCACTGCTGCAAGACATTTTAATCTAACAAGAAGACCTGTGTACGCAACAATGGATCCTGAGAGATCAACTGAATCACCTAAGGATCGACCCTGTCGACTTGAGAGAAGAAAAACAACTCCAAGAGAGGATCTTTTTATACAGTACCCCTGTCGCATCTACGGAATCGTTTCAAAACGGCAAGACAAACCAGAGATGAGTTGAAAAACATGTGACAACACTAGCCTCTGACACTTCCTCAACTTGAGATAGCATTGCAGTGCAGTGCAGCGAATGATTGATTCCATGCGGCAATGATATCAGACCGTCATCGATGCAAGGGGACATCATACGCGCTACTGATCGTGTTACTTTTGTAGACCACCCCCACACTTTTGTAAGTCGGGAATAAACCTGTTAGGTTAACTTTCGGTATTTTTATTTATTTATTTTTTTTAACCTGATTGAATTAGTATTCCTGAAATTTTAAAGAATATCGGCTCATGGTGAAACTAGCTATTTTCATTTTAACACCGTGTATACTTAAAACTGTGACAGAGTATAATATTACAAGACAAGGTCTTTTTTCTACTCAAGCTGATAACAAAAAACTTCATAAAAATGCTGTTGATAACACCTGAATCCATACTATTGTGTATCTCATATTATCTTCAGCTGTTGTTTTTCGTTTGGTTTTCTTTTTACTTTGGTTTTGTCTTTGATTTACTTTTTTGTTGGGGGGGGGGCGCGAGGGGGGATGTGTAGTTGTTTTTTTAAAGCCCCCTTTGACACAATTTAGATTATTTAACACATGTTTTTAAACCAAGACTTTTTTTCTTTTTTTTTCGAAAATTAAAACAAAACTAACCAAAAAGGCAACATTGTAAAGGTTCAAGAACCCCTTGCCTTACCGTTAGGTTATCTAAAAGGCGGGACCCCTTTCGAATTTAACGTCCATCTCCGACAGGGCCGAACCAAATTTAGATAATTTAGAAGGCGAGCTTCCAAAACCCTGCTTGCCAGAGCCAAATAAGGGGGATACAGCGTCACAACTGGAAGACGGCTAGATATTCGATTTTAAAAAGGTTATCCCTACTCGCGAATCGAACTTGGGTCTTCTACGTGCAGTGGCAGCGAAGTGCCTCACTGCTTCACTATAGACCCCTGTTGGGTTGGGAAAGAAGAAAACTGTTTCTTCGCCAGTACTGGCGAATAAATGAAGCACTCTTAATTCCGGGCATGGAGCTGTTGGAGTGTGTGTGGAAAGCGCTGTGCCGATGAATGGATTTCTCCCCGGCTTCTGTCTGAATAACGAGGAGACGGCTCCCGGGGGAGGGCGGCTGTGTTTCGAGGGTTTCCGAGTCTCAGCAACAGCTTTAATAGAGGGGACTCCACTGAACGAAATACTGATGCGTTGTGGTGGTTTTGTCGCTGTTGTTGTTGTTGGTGGTAGTGTTTTTGTTGTTGTGTTGTTGTTGCTGTTGTAGTGGTGGTGGTGTTTTTGTTGCGGTTGTTAATGGTGGTGATTTTGATATTTTTACTCTTGTTGGTAGTGGTGGTGGTGATGTTGTTGATAGTATGTTGTTGTTGTTTTATTCCCCCGATGGGACTTACAACTAGTGTTTGTGGGATTTGTGTATGTGATTTTTTTGTGTGAGTTTGTGTTTGTGTAAATGTGTGTGTGTGTGTGTGTGTGTGTGTGTGTATGTGTGTGTGTGTGTGTTTGTGTGTGTAAACATGTGTATATGTGTGTGTGTGTGTGTGTAAACATGTGTGTATGTGTGTGTATGGGTGTGTAAATATGTGTGTATGTGTATGTGTGTGTAAACATGTGTGTATGTGTGTGTATGTGTGTGTGTATGTGTGTGTGTGTGTGTGTGTGTGTGTGTGTGTTTGTTTGTGTGTGTAAACATGTGTGTGTATGTGTGTGTGTAAACATGTATGTATGTGTGTGTGTGTGTGTGTAAACATGTGTGTGTGTGTGTTTGTGGGTATACAAATACAATGTGTTTCACAAGGGGGTAGGGGGTGTTATATGTGCGTGTATGCACGACAGCGCACGACATGACATACCAAGATGCACACCGAAATACATGTACGCAAACTTGTTGAAGGTCCAATTATGCGCACTGAAATGATTACTACCCCCCCCTCT
>NW_004798525.1:110034-112270 GCF_000002075.1 Aplysia californica | reverse complement strand
CTCTCTCTCTCTCTCTCTCTCTCTCTCTCTCTCTCTCTCTCTCTCTCTCTCACACACACACACACACACACACATACTCTCACTCTCACTTTCATTCTCTCTAGATCTCTCTGTCCCTATCTGTCTATCTATCCCTCTCCCTTTCCATCCATCCATTCATCCATTCATCCATCCACCCATCCAACCATCCATCCATCCATCCATCCATCCATCTCTCTATATCTATCTATCTCTATATATAGCTCTCTCACTATCCCTCTATCTATCTATCTATCTATCTATCTATCTAACTACCTCTCTGTCTATCTATCTATCCATCTATCTTTCTATCTGTCTATCTATCTATCTATCTATCTATCTATCTATCTATCTATCTATCTATCTATCTATCTATCTAATATGTCTATTTATCTATCTATCTTGCTATATCTTTGTATTCTCACCTTTAAAAAAAAATGTACCTGTAATATATAATATACAAAGGGCCTCGAACATACCCACCCCACAATACATGTAGTTCCCAAGACGGAACACGAAGACCAAAAAGTGTTGCAAGGGGCGCTAAACCTATACAATTTGGAGCATATTTTTTGTTTGTTCTCGTTGTCACTGTCTCGTTAAATCCACTCAGCAGATCTCATAGTCACGGCTATCTCCAGGACGGTGGCTTTGGGTGGAGCTCAAGACGCATTCTGTCGTTCCGAAGCTTAGCGACGTATCTGACAAAGCGAATATTTGGTCGCTTTTAAGCACAAGGAGGCTATCCCGAAAACAAATGTTGGTTTGAGAAAATCGAAGGTAAAGTTTTTGTCCCTTGTTCAGTTTCTTTAAAAGACATATAGAGTTTTTTCTGTAACGAAAGAAACATACACACCATTGAAACTAAACTTCTCCTATAGGTAGAGCAATGCCCACTTTTGGTGTAGGTCAAGATTTCTGGAAACTCGCAAAATCTGGGTTACCCGCTTGTCCTTAAAAGGGACCATTTATTTCCCGATTGGTTTATTTATATTGGTCCCCTTGCTCATATCCTTCTTGTGTCAGTGGCAGGCCGACGAATCTACACCTTAAATAGTATTTAACAAAGTGGTAAAACTACTTGAGAGTAACTGATCTAAGCGGGTGGTTTGAGGGCGCCACTGGTAGGCCCTTCTTCTTAACTATCCTTCTGTTGTTCTGTCTGTCTGTCTTACTTTTCTCCTGCTCTAAATGACCGCTCCTCTTGACTTAAACAAAACGAACAAACTGATCCCCAAAAAAATCTAAGTCAATGTTTTATTGCTTCTCGCTCCGTATTCTCAAAATCAGAGTGTGCAGTTACTCTCGGTCTGTCTTTGGACGGCAGAATATAGTTCATCTGCGCTGGAAATTAGGTAATGCGATTCATTTACGCTAATATATTAATTATACGCACTCGCAGCCCTCGTAGATGAGAGCTAATCAATAAGGTTCGCTCGTTCTGTGTTGTGGTGGAAGCCTGTTTGAGATATTGAAGGCGGGCACCGTTAGCTATAAGGTTGTTGTCATTCAAGACTGCGATGTGGGCGACCTTGGTTCAAACCCACGAAAGGGTGTTAATTTTGGACAATGTACAAATGCAGTTTGCATTGTTTTCTTTCTTGACACTAGCTGCAGCTGGTTCGTGGGTAGTTGTCGTGTTCTCTGGTGTGGTTTGCTTCTTCTGTCTTCAAACGTCTATTTCTTTATCCTTCCTCCTTCTTTTTGATGCCTCCAGGGCAGTGCCACTGACTAAAGTGTCTTTAGGCCATTCCCAAAGGGGAGATATTAACATGTTCTTATGCACAGTAGAAATGTAAGTGGGCTGACTTTTCAATGGCATGCTCATAAACTGTGCCGGATCTTCTACAACAGGGGGCTGCTGCTTTTTCTTTCCTCATCCTTACTATCGTCATTTTCCCTCTACTTCTTTTGAATGTTTGTCACTCTCTTGTGAACTGCTATTTCCGGGGTGCCTTGATAGTCGAAGCAGACTTTGTGTTGTTGAGGCAAGAGGTGAGCAGAGTAAGCCTGATTCCTCGTTTGGACTTTTCTGTTGACATCCGTCCGTTGGGGCTCATGACCTTATGTAGTTGTGAGCGCTGTAAAACCTTACTAAAACTAAAGTAACTTCTTTTTGGTGTCTTTTACTCTCTTGTTATCTTCTCTCTAAATGTTCGGCAAGTATATGACCTAATTGTGTTGCAAATGTAATAAAACTCTTACTAAAACCCCCCCC
>NW_004798525.1:102127-103185 GCF_000002075.1 Aplysia californica | reverse complement strand
CCCCCCCCCCCCAAAAAAAAATATATATATAAAAAATTGCTGTCAATAGTGGTCAGACAATTTGCCTTTAACTTTAAGTTTTTCTATTATTATTTTTTTGGCAAGTGTATTACGGCGCTCGCAACTACATAAGGTCATATGAGCGCTTAGGGCACGTTAAACATTTTCAGTTGGTAGGAAATTTTGAATTTTGCTCGGGTGGCGGCCGAAGCCTACCCTTATCTATTTTAGACCACCAAGGGATTTTTTTAACGTGCGCAACTTGCACACGAGACCGCCGAAATTTTTCGCCTTTGTGCGAGAAGGCTAGGTGTAGATCTTTCCTACCAGAACATCAGGGGTGTGGCTGAAAGACAGCAGTAAGAAGGAACCTAGGAGTAGCAGAAGAAAGGCTGCAGAAAGAGACAGGATTCAAACCCGGGGCCTTTGAATGAGAGGCGAACACCTCAACATTAAGGCCCTTCTATTCTTCTTTGTACGATGTACTTTATTCTTCAAATACACAGATATTCGTATACACACACACACACACACACACACACACACACACACACACACAGACACACACACAAGCACACACACGCACGCTCGCGCACGCAAAGAGAGAAAAGAGTGGAGGATATTTTTTTTTAAATAAAAGAATAAGAGAGAGAGAGAGAAAGAGGCTTTCTTACTATCACTGTATTCCACAAATGAGATAACATCAGTAAAAGTTATTGCCATATATGCACGCATGGGGAAAGGTCCGCGCCAGAACGAAACCGAGATTGATTTTCTGCCTGAGAGTTCTTCCCCTTTGAAATATTAATGGACAAAATGGAGATTCATGGGCCCCAATCTTCTGAGCGGAAGTCACTCTTTTACGACTATGACGCTTCTTTTGTCTAGTCAGGTTTGGAGGAGGGGATTCCGAGTTTTTGTTTGTTTTCTTTTGGGCTTTTAAAAACTTTTTTGGTCATGTATTTCTGTTTTGTTTTGTTTGGTTTTAAATGGGTCGTTTAATGTTCTTAGTGTGAAGTGTGTATCTGTTTGGAAAATAAGTTGCACTATTTGTGCAT
>NW_004798525.1:96718-99091 GCF_000002075.1 Aplysia californica | reverse complement strand
CCTTTCCCCCCAATCCGTATTCCACCTCATTCTCCTACTCCTTTGTCCTCACTGCATTTAACCCTTTAAGGGGGTATCGGATCAGCAACAGCACACTAAAGGAAATGTTGGGATTTATTTCGAACCATAACGTACGAATTAGAAGCGCTCATGTGACCTTAATGCAGTTGCGATCGCCGTAAAACTCGTATCAACACAAATCAGAAAAATGCAAATTAGTATAATTATATCATTGTGTTGTTTCCCTGCCTTTCTAAGTATCAGATAAAGAAAACTGACTTGAAAAACCTGTGTAGATAGCTAAGTTATACTACTGTTCTTAAGTTCCCTCAAACAGCACGTCTGACTAGCAGTGTTCAAAGAGTAATGCGCGTCTCGTATGAGTCAATGACATCCTTTAAGTTACATTTTTTTTCCCAGACTAGAGCGATCAGTGCGGTTTAATGAACTTTTCCCCGTTGAATGAGAGTATGTCGCGGATAGGAATGGCAAAGCTTGAAAATGAGCTCTTCTTCGGTGGAACAATTTAGGCGTAATGGTCGCAGTAAACGGCTTATGGACGACACAGGATTCGGGGGGGGGGGGGGGGGGGGGGGGGAGGTTGTACGCGCGCGCGCGCGTGTGTGTGTGTGTGTGTGTGTGATTATTTGAAATGCGTGTGTTAACGTATGTGTATAGATAAATAATATGAATAATTTTATTAGCTTAATTATCGCTGAAATTGCCGATTTCATTATTGATGTGTAAGAAGAGCGCGTAGAGCCAAATTCTGGAGTATGTGTTATAGAAATATATACCCAGCGGCTATAGAAACTTTCCACTTTGTCGTTTGTAACTGCGCCCTTGCTCACTTGAGTTAGGGAGCAAAATTTTGCACATCGCTCACCACGTACTCAAGGATGACTCCGCGCTGATCTTTTTCCTTAACAAAAATTTCACAGCGTGATCACGTGACCCACATGGAAATCAACATGTTGTGAATAAGTTCCACCGAAATTATAAAATCGTCTAAATTGTGTTTAGATCGTCACATCAGCGATTTTAGAACCGAAAAAAAACAACAAGTTACATAGACATTCCAGGCGGCTTTTGTCGACTTTAATTGCTGTACAAGATGCCAAGGTTAAGCTCCGAGGAGGGCTGTTGAACAATTTGAATACTCCAAGTTGTATTATCAGCCCGTAGAGTGGCACGGATGCTTCATTACTCCCATCCTGCCATCAATATCCTGAAAGATTGGTTCCAAGTCGCTGGAGTTACACCTGGCAGACCCAGACCAGGCAGACCACTGGTCGATACTGCCCAAGAAGACAGACCGATACTGCTCTGGCTTCTTCGAGACCGCTTTCTCACAACGACCTGCAATGCACGTCAATATCATACAAACGCTGGAAAGACTTATCAGCGAAAGAAGGATACAACGGCCTTAAAACTCATTCGGACATGGAGCAAAGCAGCCCTGTAATAACCAACGTTTGCCATCTTTCCAATAATTATTACGCTTGAACTGACTGGGCCTAAGAGGTAGCTCCTAATACGACAGTAAGATTGAATGGACTGCCACAACAATTAATTAAAATAAGAAACAAAACAAAAAAACTGACTCGATCAATGCGAGGAATATGCCAAGCTTGCATTATTGCAAAGGGCTACAATGTCCGCTACGGACGTGAATTTTTTAAATCAAAGGGTACCAGTTTGTACCTCACACTGTGCCACAATATGAGACTTGATACGTAAAGCACTTTTTGACATATTTTGAAATATGTCTGTGTCTATTTTTTTTAATATGTTGAATAATAAACACGATACAGGCTTCTTTCCAGGTGGACCATTTCTATTGCTGCTGAGTATACTTATCATTTTTCTTATGATCATGTTTACTTATATCCAGCACACGTTGAAATGCTACGAAATCCTAAGCCAACGAAGTCAACTCCCAAATTGGATGTCTCCACTTCTCTTCTTGGGCACTGTATGTCGCAGGATCTATTTGGAGACGTCTCTGACGGAGATAGACCAATCAAAATGCTTTGTGCCTCTGCACCAAGTGAAAACATCTGGAGGGTTACGGGGGAGGGGGGCATGCCACTCTTTTTTAACCCGTAATTTGATATTTTGCAATTAGGTTTCAAATTTTCTGGAAAATAATTGATTTGCGTTAGTTTTAGTGGCTCTAATATGTGTGATCTGCAGCAGACGATACGCATAGCAGTGCATCTGTGTGCGGGAGTGCTCGCCGGAGATGTCCCCGAATATCTTCTGCCACTGTATGCATTCCATTCTGTCGGGGTTGGCCCCAACAGAGTCGAAGAAGTCCGGCTCTTGAATGATTTAAGTGAGAGACATACTCAGACTGAAATAGGGGGGGAG
>NW_004798525.1:72626-96618 GCF_000002075.1 Aplysia californica | reverse complement strand
AAAGAGAGAGGGGGGGGGAGATAGATAGAGAGAGAGAGAGTGAGAAAGAAGGGGGGGGGATATAGGGTGGATAAAGAGAAGGGGATTCAGACAGACAGAAAAAAAGAAGAAAGGAAATAGATAAGAATGGGTGTATGGAAGAACGAAATAGAAAGAATGTCTAATCTCTAGTAAGAAGATTAGCGTGTGAAGAGTTTCGTCACAGCTACTCACTTTGTATCATCCTGCTTCTACGTAACGAAACGGACAAAAGAAATGCGTATGTGACTTTATGCAGTAGACATAACCGAGACCAGAAGGAAATTATGGCGCAGAAGGAAATGGCGCAGACTGAAGATATTATTCGTGATGAGGACAGAACTATAAACTACAGCTTCTTGGCGCTGGTTTCTCGGAGAGCTGCCAACATGAGCAGGTCTACGCCCGCGTCCTGTGGTGTGGCGGTTAGATGCTTCCCCGTAATACGCAAAAACCTGAGTTCGATTCCAGAATGGAGAATTTTAATCGAGTATCTAGATCTTTCTACCGGGATGCTGTAACCCTCTCAGCCTGGGCAGGTTTCGCCCTGGCGGGCTGGGTCGAAGCCTCCCTCCTACTAAAAAAGAAAGAAAAGAAATAAGGCTTGAGGAACTTTGACTTTGATGATAGACCAAGAGGTGGTGTGGGGGTTTTTCGGGGGTTAAAGATGGTTTTGTCTATTTTAAAGTAGGTTTTATCAGTTTTATTTACTTATTCCTGTGTCTCACATCTAAACAGCGAAACGAAAATATTGTGAACGCATACCATAGACACTACGGTTGTAATAGTAACAGCAACCAACCAACTAATGTGGGTGGTTGGCGGGTACTCTGGTGTAGTTCGCTCCTTCTTTTCTGTCAAACATATATTGTCTGGATCTCTTCTCCCTCTTTTTTATATACAACTCTAATCTTCGGCACTTATATGACCTTATTGTGTTGCAAGTGCCGTAAAACTCTCACGAAACTAAACCAACCAACCAACCAACCAACCAGCCTACCAACCGATTAAACAAACAAACAAACAAACCGACGAATTCCTGAGGGGAGACAAAGCTATAAAACCGTGGCGCAATAACAAACAGCACGTGTGTTCTTGAAGATTTGCCAACAGGCGATCTATGGGGACCTCCGTACGGGGCCACTGTAAAAACAGGTTACGACAGGTCGCCGCATTATGACAAACTGCTTCCCCCGCTCATCTCGACGGTTCTGGTATTTTACAGGGTTGGGAGGAAAGGGAGGATGGCGGTTTGTTTGTTTGTTTGTTTTTATTTTTTACTTCTTTTTTTTTTTTTTGGTTTTTGTTGGAGCATATCAAGGAAATTAAGATCAGAAGGGAGGAAAGTATAGTAATTGGGCAATCTACCTCCTTATTTCTAGCGCCCAGGCAAAGCTACATCATTCCCACTGCTTTCAGATCGTCTGTCAAGACGCGAAAGGTCATCATTGTTTGTTTGTTTGTTGTTTTTCCTTCCGAAGGGATGTATTTATGTTTACTTTCTTTGGTCGTAGTATTCTGCCTCCCAACCGATCCAAACTTCATCGATTTTTAAAAAGTTTTTTTTATTTATGTATTTATTTGTCTATATTTATTTGTTTGTCTGTTACTTAGTTTTTGTAGGTTATTTATTTTTTTATTTATATATTTATTTGTAATTTTATTTGTTTTATTTATTTATTGTTTTTCTTCTGTACAGAACTACTCCAAGACAAAGCCATCGACAACGGGGTGCTGGATCTACTCAACGACACCATCAGCCGCCATCTTGATGACGAGGACCTCACAAATATGGCGCTTCTAACGGTGGGCAGCATCACGGAAGCTGGTGAGTTCTTTTTTTTCATATTTCGTTTGATGATACATGTCTGCAGATCAAATTCCCCATTTCCTGGTGAGTCATATTTTGGAGTGAACCCGTTTCCAGTTACAGTATAGGCAGTTGAAACCGAGTCACGATTTAATGATGTTGTGGGAAGAAATATTGGAGGCACCTTTGAACCTAATGTTACTTGTGGCGAATTCAGAATTACTGTGTTTCAATTAATGGTAATCCAAATTTGGTTGAGTCTTGTAATATTACTCATTCACGCACATACACAACGAATTTTCACTAAAAAAAACACTTGCACGCGCGTGTGTGTGCATACGCACATGCGTGCGTGTGCACGCACATGCGTGGGTGTGCACACTCACATGCACGCGCACGCATACAAACACACATGCACATGCACACATACACGTTCATTAACTCTCCGACCCCGACACCCATAAACACACATAATAGAATATGATATATACACATTTCCTCTATACATTTGAGTGCGTCATATACATTTGAGTGCGTCAGCATAACAGCATTCTCTTATAGTTTTCTCAGAGTGTGAGTACGTCAAAATTACATCATTGTCTCATGATTTCCCCAGATTGTAGCAACGGTGAATGTGTCATCATAACATTATTATCTGATGATTCCCCTCAGATTCTGTGAGCTTGATTTCGCCAAAATAACATCATTATCATAATATTCCCCCAGATTCTGGCAAGGCGGCAGCGAGTCGGTCGGGCCTTCTGGACACGCTGAAGATGCTTCTGGACAGAGAGAGTTCTGTAGATCTTACAGAAATGATCCTGGAACTTCTCACTGGCATCATGGAGTCAGGTAAGTGTGAACTTCAGATGGGGTCATTTCTGGTTCACTAATTACCTGTATTACCTGTCCTGGGCAACAACGTCATTGCACACCGGACAGGTCCATAAGTGCTCAGTTCCCTCCAGCACCAAAGCCCGCCAGGTATCCATACTGATTGTTCCGGTGGCTGGCTGATTATGGTGACGTCTTTCCTTTCCAGATAATCGTTCCTTTCTTCCTTCTCCCCTCTCTATCCCAATTTCCCGCATCCTAATGATTGCGTGGTGTTCTGCTGTCTCCCTGTCTTCTTCATCCCGCAACTTTTTCTCCAGGGTCTTCAACACTTCCCCTTTGTCAAATTTCACCTCACCATCAACCACGGCACCTCCAGCCAGCCTATCAGCCTCCTCATTGCCTTTCACTCCAGAGTGCCCAGATTAGTGGTTTACTAATTTGCTGTGGAAATGGATGTACAGAAAAGTGGGAAGACATGGAGTGACATCAAGCGTCTAGCCCAGGATATGGAAAGGTGGAAAGTGTTTGTTGGTGACCTATATCCTGACCCAGGGTGAGAAAGGCAAAGATGATGATGAATTTGCTGTGAAGCATTTACACCACGATTGACACAGTTCAAGTCATTTAGGAAGTTGGCTGCTCTGTCCCTGTCTATACAAGGACATCCTGTTGAATACTGAAAACTAAAAAAAAGGAAATTGTTCAGGGGGAGTCTTATACATGGCACACACACACACATCCTAATGTTTTTTTTGTCATTTCATTTTATCTTTGGATGTGAAAAGGGTTATCTGAGTATTTTAGAATCATACCACCCTTTTCTGTCTTGCCTAGATTTTGATTCGCCACACTATATTTTGTTGATGGGAGCATTAAACATTTACAGCCAATTTTAATAATTAAAATTTTTTATGAAATTTGATAAATAATAATAATAATAATAGTAATAATAATAGTGGTATTTTATTGCGGATATCCATGCTGTACAACAGGCTCTTTGCACTTAATGACTAGAACTGTTAACCTCTTTTATCTCTCCTGCTGTCAGAGCCGGCCAAAGAGATGGCAGCAGAGAACGGACTGTGCAAGTCTCTGGTCAGCCTCATCCAGTCTGAGTCTCTCAGCCCCGAGGTGGTCAAGATGGCCTCGGACGTCTTCATCTCTGTGCTGGTTGGAGGTAGCCGAGGAAGCTGTGAATTATTGTCTGTTTTATTTTTTGTTGTGTAAATGATTTCTTGCGGTTTGCGTGTGTTTGTGTTTGTGCTTGTTTAGATAATATGTGTTTGTGTTGGTCTAGAAAGTTGTGATTTATTGTCTGCTAGTGATATATACATGTGTATTCTGTGTTGTACAAATGGTTTTTTGGGGGAGTTTGTGCTTGTGTATGGGTGTGTTTGCTTGACAGAGAGAAACGAACCCAGAGAAGAAACAGGCTGACTAACTTTATGAAATGTTGAGGCTTCACCTCCTAAATTATTTACATTGTGACAATGGGGCCGTAAAAAGTCTACATTAAAAAAGAGAGAGAAAAAAACCCAACTCATCTTGGCTCTAATGGAGATGCGGGTTTTTCCTCTTTCCGTCTCCAACCATTTTTCTTTCTGTGACAAAGCCATTTTGAAGGATTTATTTTTGTAGAATCTGACTGTAATCTGAAAAGGAAAAAAAAAAACAAAAAAAAACATGATCGCATTTTCAGAGAAACTCAAATGTGTTTCGCTTCAGAATGCAGGAAAATAAATTTCCTATCAGACAGAACACAGAAAAGTAAATCTTAACATAAAATAGTGGTTTGATTGAATATAGATACGATGAACTGGAAGAATGGAAAAGACTTGGAACTCATCAAGCCGTGAAATACAGCTCAGGGCCATAAGGCACAAGTCAAGTGAGCCGCAAAATGCAATTCCCAATAAGGAAGGAGTTGAATGTCCATACACTGTTCAAAAGGGGAGAAAAAACACAATCATACTCTTCCAAAGTTTCATGGTGGTGCGTCATGTTGAACAGAAGCATCATGAGTTTTTTTTATCTTGTCTGGGATTTTGAATGGCTGAGAGGAACCAATTTTTAAGCTATTCCGTCAATTTTGTTTGGCAAAGGCGTCTTGTAGAGAGAATCTTAAGAGTTGTTTTCCAATTTTATTCCACTTTACAATCGTAATTGTACCATTTCTCTTCTAGTTTTGACTTTTATCTCTTTAGGGAAAATAAGTCCCTATTACAAGCTCAACCACATGAAAAGATTCTGTTAGGTGAATTGATGGGGGGGGGGGGGGGGGTCCTCACTCTCTTTTTTTCTGCATTTTCTTCTTTTTTGGGGTTGTTGGTTTTTTTGTAAACAAGATATAATAACAAAAAAGCTGCTGCTGCATTGCCTGTGACACTCGGGACGTAAATGATGATAAATCTTTCGTGTGCTGGTGATCGTGCACATGAATCTGCTTTAACGGCCACCTTTCCTAGACAGCCACCTGTACAAAAAACCTCCCCCCCCCCCCTTTCCCCTTGCATTTAAAAAAAATTATATTGTAATGACACTGTCCAAGACGTTTACCTGTCCAGACAACCACTTCTCTCCTATACAATGAACAGTTTTAGACAGTTTCTACTGTATTTACATATCGCCACATTTTCTTTTGATCTTTATGGTTGAGAAAGTTCTTAATGTGATTAAACTGGTATTCTTGTCACTGTGAAATGTTTTAATTTTGTGCGAAAGAAGTCTTCCGTTCAGTGGTCATGCCATTGGTATAAAGCACACAGAGTTTATACTTGTGTGGGATAGATAAAGCATTTTATAAATGCAATCTATGACTATATTATAATTATTGTTATTATTATTATTAAAATTAATGTTATTATTATTATTGTTGTTGTTATTATTATTATTATTATTATTACGTACTATCAGGGTGTTGTTCAGTGTCCCTGTATTCCCTTAGATGACAGTATGGAGAAGCTGTACGCCTCAGGGGAGGGCCAGCTGTTCCTTCAGTCTGTAGAATGGCTCTCCTCTGACAAGGACCACCTCAAGACTTTGGGCAGTCTGGCAATTGGCAACTTTGCACGACGAGGTGAGGAGTCTGTCTGGCTTTAGATTACTCGTAATTGTAGATTTTTACCCCCCTCCATTCACACAATCAGGTAGTTAATGATAAAAATAATTGCATTGATATAGCACATTTCCACGCTCTGTAGCTTGCTCCTTGCGATGTACAACTATTATTACCCCAGCAGACCCTAGAACACAACTCAGAAACATTCTCTGCTTTGTGGGAAGCATACAGTGAAAGCTGTGGATTGCGTGCGCTCTAACAATAACACACTGACTAGATCTGTCTGTTGCCGGGTACCCATTCTCACCTGGTTGAAGTCAGGAAAACTTGCGTAAAGTGCCCTTTCTCAAGGACACAATGTCGGGCCCCTGACCGGATTCGAGCCCTCGACTTTACGGTTGCGAATCCAAGAGCCAGACCACTAGGCCACCGACGTCACGTTTAGGTGGTCTGCTTCAGCCTTGTCTGCCAGGACCAACACGAGCAGAGAGGGATGATATGTCCTAGGAGACAGATGGAGATTCTCAATGAGTATTCTCCCCACTCAGGAATAGGGCTTAAGTCTTGTGCATGCGACAGCGAAGCATATAACGACTGCATCACAAACACTGGTTTTAGATTACACCTGTGTTCCATAGACAAAGTTTTTTAAAAATAAAGACCCTCGTTGTTCATAGAAAAAAACATTAAAAACAGAATACAAGGAAATATGATATGCCCATTATGTTAAGCCAATGGGATATGTGGATACATTATTGTTAAAAATGGAGTAAATACTTATAAAGTGTACATGCTATAACTGACTAAATCTTTTTCTCGACCTGTTAGGGTTGGAGAGCTCCACTGCCTCTCCCTTTTTCTCTTCTTTCACTCATTTCTGTCATTCTGTCTTTCTTTTTTTTTTCCAACTCTGAACAACCATAATCCAGCCAGTTAGCTTGTTTCTTGATCAATTGCTCATGCATTTTTTCAAATTTATTTGTGGAGTTGTTTTTTTCCAGATGCATATTGCCAGCAGTTGGTCGAGAATGGCATCCTTGAGAAACTCATCTCCATACTCAAGTCCAACATCGGACCAGAGGCAAGCTTCACCCTACAGCATGCAGTGCTCAGCACATTGAGAAATCTGGCAATTCCTGGTGAGGAATGACATATGGGTCCGATCGTTAACATGTTGAATGAGCTTGTCTTTCAAATGGGCAATTTGTGTTAGGTATAGAATGAGACTTGAACAGCAAAAGAATAAAAATATTGTACACTTGTTTTATTAAAATTGTGCACAAAAAAAAAAAGAATATGGCACGCTTGTCACGGCGTCCAGAATTCTGTCTCAGCGATCTTTTAGTTAGTCCGGCCCCCCGGTAGGCATAAATCACCTGCAGGTGACCTGCAATTTCATGCGTCAGGTCGGGGATTGACCGGGGTCAACTCGTGCAAAGCGCTGTCCTATCTTGTCCTTATCAGAATGCGTTTCTTCCCCTAATTTCATGAGCCATAAAATGATGCTCACTCTACCCCTAGAATCTATTTCTTCACCAATTTCACTTCGTCTACGTCTTCTTGGTATCTTGTAAAAGTTTCAACAGTTTTCATTGATTTGTTTGGGAATAATAACAGTTTTAAATTATGAGTGTTAAGTGATCGGAAGTGACGTTAATAATGTGATCTCTTCAAATTACAAATCATTCCAAAATGAAACATGGGAGTTTATTTCTGTTTGCAAGGTGTGATAGCCATCAAATCATATTTAATAATGATGTGAATGTTGTTTTTCCAGCACTTTGCAGTGACTGGCAATCAGTTAGCGAATTGTGTTCCTAAGTAAAAATTGTTAAACTGCAAAGGGTCGGTCATACATATGAGACTTACAGAGTCTCTGAATGAACTTTGTCGGGTGTGCTGGCGTTTAAATTTAACTGTCAAACAAAAAAAGTACACAAAACCCCGATTTTGTAAGACAATGTCAGGAGATATTCTCTTGATTTACGGGTTTGATGTGAGGGACGAAGATGAACAGTTGTATTCCTCTAACATTTGTGTCCAGCGTTTTACCGCGATTTCAAATATCAAAAGGAGATATGGTGTTACGTCACGTCGATTCATGCCGCAAAAAAGCTGTTGACGCTAGTAGGAACATGTGGTGTGCGTTTGACAATAACGTAATGTGAATTCCTGCTCCGTTTGTCGGCATCGCTTGGGTGGCTGCATACAAAGATCCATTTCAAGCAAACATCGCAACACACCCCAAGCATACCTCCATCCCCATGTATACAAGGAACTAACAAACGCAATTTGTACAGAAACAAGAAAATACTCCCGCGAAACTGCAAAAATCGAGGAAGCAAGTGGACTGGAAGCAATGTTATATCTTCTCAATGAAAGATTTAGCCATGTTCACACTGCAATATCACATCTCAAACCAGTCAAACAATTTTCACTTCCAGAAATCCTCGTAGCAGTTGACAATTACATGGCCGCATTCAGACGCTATTTCCTCGCAAAGTTATTCCAAAGCAACACATATAAAATCAACACTGTATTCCACACATACAACAACACATGCTTGCTCTCGGACTTTTGGGAGAACAGGACACAGAAAGCGGTCTCAACACTGGAAGCCAGAGCACGAAGGATCCCAAACCAGATAGACATAATGCGTTTTAATGAAAGTTTTATTTTTGTGTAGCATCTCCTGCAAATAGCACCCTCATTGCATGCTGCTGGATATGTTTAGAAAGAAGAATTGTATTTATACTTTTATTCTGTACATGTTCATTTTGTGAAAAGAAATCGGTGCTGTATTGAAGCTACGTCAGTATATCATTATTTAGGAGGATACACATTCCATTGGATACAAAAGTCATGAATGCAGGGAAGCGTTTTGGCTATCATGCTAATGACAAATTCCATGTTCGTGCTGGAAACAAAATTTTGAGTTAGTCAATTTCTAAACACATTTTCCTGTTATACGTAGCAGTTTTGTAAATATTTAACGTTAGGCGTATAAGTTATTAGCCACTCAATATGTGTTTGTTGTTTTGACTAATTATAAATAGACATACCTTTTAAGAGCATCTAACTCCAAAACGTGAGCAGCCATGGTATTGCTATTTCGTACCAATAAAGAAGTTAAGTTGCTTTCTCTAAAGAACAAACTTGTGTTCACGTATGATATTTTTTGTTTGTGTAAGACGATAAAACATGTGTTGAAAAATTCATTTCACCGGCTACCGACGCAGGTAGCGGGAGGTCGGGTGAGTGACCTCTGGGTGACCGGCCCGCCATGACCTGGTCACTCCATCGCCGAGCCAACTAAAAGAACGGTGTTTGTACGCCTTGTTGTCTAAGCTAAACTCGGACAAAAATTAATAAGAACATTGTACGCTTATTTCAGGTCAATCTGTAGTAAAAGCAAATAAAAACTTTGTACACATGTCTAACTTAACTTGAACAAAAAAGAATAAGAACATTGAACAATTGTCTCAAGTTAAACTTGTGCAAAAAACAAGTGAACTGTGTACTTGTGTGGTAATTGAATTATAGTCTAATTCTTTGTCCTTTTCTGTTTGAATGTCCAGGTGGATGATTGACGGGCGCCGTGGTATGGTTTGCTCCTTCTTTCCTAGCAAACATTCGTTTTCTTTATCTCTCCTCTTTCTTTTCCTTGTATGTTACCATCTCGTAGTAATGCCTCTAATCTTGGACACTTATAAATACCTATTTGTCTTGTAATTGCCATAAAACTATTACTAGCAGGTGGTTGGAGGTCACCACTGGTAGGTTTTACTTCTTTACTGTATCTCTGTTGCTTGTTTTTGTCATTCTTACTTTCTCCCAGCACTAAATGACCTCTCTTGTGTCGATATGGTTCTTTTTACGCCTACAAACAAACTTTTACTAAAATTAAAACTAAACTCCCATCTCCAGTGTCTAACAAGCCCAAACTACAGGCAGCGGGAGTGATGGACGCCTGCCTTACCCTGATCCACTCAGAGGTCATGGCTGTCGTCTTCAAACTCTTGGGGGTTTTGAGGATGCTTATCGAAGGTCAAGGTATGTGGAGGAACAGGCGGAGTTTTTGTCCATTTTTATAGTTGTCTGTCTGCTGTGAGAATTGTTCATGTGAGACATGCCTCATTTCTGATAGATTTTATACAAATAAAGAGAAACGCATCTAATCAATAACATTCATTCAGTGTCGGGAAATTGTAAGAAAGACAGACAGAAACAACAGGGGGGAGGGGGGGTGCCCTTCGATTGCTGGCTCACATCTGTTAACCCGTATGGACTACGTTGTTTACATATTTTTTAAACTTTGTTTTAGATTTCAGGGGCATCTGTGATGCAGGCTCTGTGAAAGGAGGTTCTAAGGGGGAACAGGTTGTTACTCTGACTGTTCTTAGGTGGAGACCTTTGCATTTGTCTGTGTGTGTCTGTCTCTGTGTTTATGGTCTCTGTGTCTGTCTTCTCTTTGTATAAAAGCCCTCTTGCCTTGACCTCAATACTTCCTGAATTGTTTTGTTTTCTTAATACCCTGTCCCATCTTTGGGTGCTACGTAAATGATTGAATTTGTTTCAGATTCAGGTTAATCATACTGGCATATGTGGTGGAGTCGTTAGGCTATTGCCACGCATGCGGAAGACCTGAGGTCAATTCTCAGGTGGGAGAATTTTGATCGAAGAGCTCGGTCTTTCTGCTGGGATGTTGTATCCCTCTCAGCTCCGGTTGGCCCCGACAGGCAGGGTCAAATCCACCCCTTAAATCAGCTAAATTGTGTTGAGCCAAAAAATAAAAATTTGATAACAAACAAGGAGAAAATGTCGATTTCTTCTATTTCATAATTTTTATGTGCGCCTGATTTCACCGCGATGCCTCACAATTGTTTTATTTTTTACCACTAAAATAATTTCATCCAATAAAAACTATAACTACTGGTTACTTTCTCCTTTCTTTCAGATAAGTTATTTTAACTGCTGCTTGAAGTTTAAACTTTAAAACTGAACAATTTTATGTGCCTCAGAGTAAGTTCAAAAGCGAATTTTATTTTCCTGTATTTTTGCTAGCCGCCTGGTTTTAGTTTAAACAGAGTTCATTTATGAAATGGAACCTTTGATTTAATTCACATGTATACTTTGTACGTGCCGTTGTTTCAAAACTTTCTTGCAGGTTTCTGTCAGAGCAACATTTTTCATCCCCCCATTGTTTCAAAACTTCCTTGCAGGTTTCTGTCAGAGCAACATTTTTCATCCCCCCATTGTTTCAAAACTTTCTTGCAGGTTTCTGTCAGAGCAACATTTTTCATCCCCCCATTGTTTCAAAACTTCCTTGCAGGTTTCTGTCAGAGCAACAGTTTTCATCCCCCCATTGTTTCAAAACTTCCATGCAGGTTTCTGTCAGAGCAACAGTTTTCATCCCCCCATTGTTTCAAAACTTCCATGCAGGTTTCTGTCAGAGCAACATTTTTCATCCCCCCATTGTTTCAAAACTTCCATGCAGGTTTCTGTCAGAGCAACATTTTTCATCCCCCCATTGTTTCAAAACTTCCATGCAGGTTTCTGTCAGAGCAACAGTTTTCATCCCCCCATTGTTTCAAAACTTCCATGCAGGTTTCTGTCAGAGCAACATTTTTCATCCCCCGGGGCGGTGCTACTGACTGAAGTGTTTGTAGGCCATTCCCAAAGGGGGGACATTAATAGGTTCTTATGCACTGTAGAATTGTAAACTCTAAATGGGCTGTTTCATCAATGTCATGCTCATAACTGTGCCTGAACTGCAACAGGGAACTGCTGGTTTGTCTTTCCTAAGCTTTGCTATCATCATTTTCCTCTACTTCCTTTGTATGTTTGTCACACTCTTGTGACCGGCTATTTCCTTTTTTTCTTTCATTACGTATGTCAATTTTATTAAATCTAAATGTGAAATGTCCTTTCTGACAGTAAGTGGATGGCAGGTGCTCAGGTACGGTTTGCTTCTTCCTTCCTAATTGACAGCTATCATCTTTATTTTTCTTCCTTCTTTTCTTTGCAAATTACTCTCCAGTAGCACCTTTTTTTGTTGGCATTTATATAACCTGTTTGCTTTGCAAGTGCCGTAAAACTCTTACTAAACTAAAACCTTTCTGACAGAGGCTGCTGCAATGAAACTGGGTCAGGAGCGAACGTTCCTGGAATGCCTGGCGGAATGGTGTAGTGTGGAGGCTCATGCTGGGGTCAAAGGTTAGTGAAAACAGTGGAAACTGTCCAAGACGACCACCTAACAATTGTCAAGGAGAAAAGTTGTTGTCTTAGGCAGGACATTGTCAGTATAATAATTTTTTTTAAATGCAATAAGGAAGTAGGAAGTGGTCGTCTGTACAGGTAATTTTCTTGCAAAGGTAGCTGTTAGAGCAAGCGTACAGGAGGTGGTTGGCGGGTGCTCTGGTGTGGTTTTCTCCTTTTTGCCTATCAAATGTCTATCCTCCTTATCTCTCCTACCTCTTTTTGTGTTTTTTACTTGGAGGAACTATTATTAGGAGAGGCCGCGAGTCGCGTAACGTGAAGCCGCTGCAGACGACGGTCGGCCATGTTTGTGAGATCATCAGCTCAGTTCTCTCAGTTGTAAACTTAGTGTCGACCGAATGGCAGTTTGCGTAGCGTTCGGGTCCGGTGGGCCTCTCATTCAAAGGTCCTGGGTTCGAATCCGAGTAGTGACGGAAAAATTTTGTTCTCTAAAATTCTACTTTCTCTTTCGTCTGCTTTCATCTCCACTTTCTGCCCTACCTCCTCAGGGCTCCGGACTCTTTCTGCAGCCTTTCTACTGCTACTCCTTGGCTCCTTCTTACCTCTGTCTTTCAGCCACACCCCTGATCTTCTGGTAGGAAAGATCTACCCCTAGCCTTCTCGGACAAGGGCGAAAAAATCTCGGAGGTCGCGTATGCAAGTTGCGCAAATTAAAGGTCCCTTGGTGGTCTAAAATCGATAAGAGTAGGCTTCGGTCGCCACTCAGGCAAAATTCAAAATTTCCTACCAACTTAAAATGTTTAATGTGTCCCTCGCACTCATATGACTTATGCAGTTGCGAGTGCCGCAAAACACTTATAAGACCTACGAAAAATGTTTTTAAAAATATCAGTCTCCAGCAATGGCACTGAACTTGATGACGAAGTGCCTTCTGATTTAGCCGAAAATGCATCTCACAGTAAAAACAGAATGAAAAAAGATTGCAGAAAATTCAGTTTGCCACGTATGTGCCTAGATCTAGTCTAGCATACTTGTCAATTTGCTCTGCATGTTGCTTACATTGCTGGTTTTGTGTTGTTAAGGTTGACAAAGCATTTGAAAATGTGAAACCTGCATCGGTGCCTTTGTTGACTCCAATGTGTCAAAAGTAAATTCCTTGCTGTTTTTTGAAGTCTCGTCGGAGGTTCGACAGTGCCTTCAAAGAATGTCATTGAAGTGTGTTTGGTGTGTGAATAACATTTTTGATGCCATGTGTCGTCTGTCTGGGCAGGGGGTGTGACATTGTCAAGAGAGAAATGTCATAAATTAGTGCAATCTGTTTTGAAAATCTTCTTATTATAATTAGCCTATCATTTCAAATTCTCTGTTAATTTTCAATACCCTTAACAGTATTTTGTAAAATTTAGATAAAGTGTCTGGGTGTTTTAAAGGTGCCCCTCCCTCCTCGCTTTATTTGGGGGGGGGGGGGGCTGTTTTATTCTTGTTTTTTTGTTGTTGTTGTTGTTTTTTTTGTGTGTGGGGGGGGGGGGCAATTTCCACCATCATACTTCACTCTTATCTGCCTTACCCTCATTCTTTGCCCATCCCATCCCACCCTCACTACCATCTTTTGTGTAATCATTTTCAATTTTGTTAGAAATATATTCTGTTGTAAGTTTAAATCAAGAAGACTACGTTTTTGTAAAAATAATGTCAGTGATGACATCATTTTGCACTGATGAAGTTCTATGACCGAAAAGTCTGCAAATTTTGTTATCCCGTTTATATTTTTGTTTTGATCCTTATTATCCCAATTTCTTCTCTTAAACAAGTAAAAAAAAAAAATTATCTTACCGTCACAATGTGTATACATAGTACATGTATTACCAAATGTTCGACTGAGTGAGCTGGTAATTTGATGCAAGTAAGATTTCTTACTGTCCTTATTATATTGTTACTATCAAAAAGTCTTCGTTTTTTTGTAAAAATAATGAAGTTCGACTACCAAAAACTCAGAAAATGTTATCATCCCGTTTATAATTTTGTTTTGATCCTTATTATCCCAATTTCGTCTCTAAAACATGTAAAACAGAATATCTTACCATCACAATGTGTATACATAGTACACGTATTACTGTAAATATTCGACTAAATGAGCTGGTAATTTGATGCAAGTAAGATTTGTTAACATCCTTATTACATTACAACTGTACGTGAGTGCTTATAATGCTGTAATTAACATTGACAAAGAAATTTTGAGAGACAATGGAGTCCGAGCAGCTTGTTTTGAAAGGAGATTACGCTGCGTATGCTGCTTTGTTTTGAACTTACAAAGATGGCGGCAGGCCCGATAAGCTCCGCCCTTTCGGCTTCAACTTGGTTGGAACTGTTGAGCGGGCGACGCAACGTTAGGGCCTCTCCCTATATAGTTACTCCAAGGTTTTTTACTCTCTTGCAACAGTTCTAATCTCCGGCACTTACATGACCTTATTGTGTGGCAAGTGCCATAAAACTCTTACCAAAACATAAAACAAGCAGGTTAATTCAACTGTACTTGCAGGCATGAAATGTGAGCAAAACTTTAGTCCAAGTAATCAGCAATGAGCCATGATTTGTTGTGTCAATGTGTTGTGGTTTGTTGAAGAAAGCCCAGGTCTCATCGCTACTTAAAAAAAAATATTATAGTCACAGCTTAAACAGATGGTTGGAGGCGGCGCTGGTAGGTCCTATTTTCTTTTCTTTCCCACAGCATATCTTTTTGTTAGTCTGTCTTGTGTTACTACTTTTTCTAAATGGCTGTAATCACGTCAACAAACTAATTCTATTCTTTCTTTAGTTGTTTTTGCCCGTCTGTCTGTCTTGTGTTATTTACATTTTCTAAATGGTTGTTACCATTTCGATGTACTAATCTTCCTTGCCATTCAAAATGTAGAGGTGGGCAAAATCCAGATAATCTATAGGATAATAAGATAACCGGATAATTCTCAATGAAACATTATCCGAATTCAGACTCTTAACTCTCTTTTTTCCTGACCCGTTTTCCGAAGTGGGTGCACCCATTTGTTGAAATGATGCTACCCGCTTGTCGGCGTGGTTCTAACCTATTTGCCGAAGCGGTTCATATCATATTATTTGCTGAAGAGGTGCACTAAGATAGTATCCGGATTTTGCTAAAGCGACTCACTGCCCAGCCCTATCAAAATGCATCCTAATCTGTCCTTGTCAAATAGTAAATTGTGGCCATTTTCAGCTGATTTCCACTAGACTAAGTAAATTCAAGAATGACTCTTATCTTTGTTTGTCTCAACAACACAACTTTATATGAAGAGTGGAACTCGGATTCAAAGAGCTCGGATTCAACGAGGACTCGGATTCAACGAGATGAGATAGATTCCCCGGGTTTTTTTTTCTTCTTTAAAATCAAGTGGTCCAGGCGTTGAACGTCGCAGATCAGATACAAATGCGCCTGTCTTTTTTTCCTGCTCAGCAACTGATCATTATTACAACGATAAGCTATTCTTGACGTATCTACGTAATGAATTGTGCACTGGTCTATGGAATCAAAAGTTGCCATATGCTAGGCTCTACACAGCAACAAAACTTTTTGGTAAACACTCGAGATGACACAGGTGTGTGCATTTGAACGAATCGGTCTTTTTTTTACACAGCTCATAATATGCAGGCATTTCAGGCACTACTTGTGACTTCTCTTTATACATTACTTGCTCAGTGCCTGTAATTATCTACACAAAACCTTGTGTTTGCTATAACGATCACTCAGGTTCAACGAGATTTTAGGTCAGGTCCGGCGACCTCGTTGAATCCGAGTTCCACTGTATGCAGTTAATCACCAATGTGAGCTGTGATGAGCCACTGTCTTAATTCAAGATCATCAGTGTCAACTGATGAGTTTTCTGTAATCAATACTTGTCATCTGATATCTCAAGATGGTATGTCTGTGTATTTGTGAATTTATGTACACCATTGTAAAACAAGTTTTGTGGATGGTTGGCGGGTGCTCTGGTGTGGTTTGCTTCTTCTTTCTTATCAAACATCTATCGTCCTTATCTCTCCTCATTCTTTTTTGTGTTTGTTACTCTCTTGTAACACCTCTAATCTTCGGTACTTACATGACCTTATTGTGTTGCAAGTGCTGTAAAACACTTACTAAAACTAAAAAACAAGTTTCCCAAGGGGATCACTGAAGTGAGATTTATTTTATATTATTTTTTGATAATTGAAAAATATTTTCTAAAGCTATGTTCATTGTCGATTCCAATTTTTCAAGGTGTTATTAATGAAATCTCTGAATCCAGGCCACAGCTCACACTACCTTTACCTTGCTGTGTTCTACTTTTCAGGGGAGGCGACCAGAGTGATGGCTTCATTGGTTAAAAACAGTCGGTCCACCGCAGTCATTCAGAATCTCATCCGAGCCGAAGGATTAGTTCATCTGGTCGCTATGGCAACCTCAGAGCACTTGGTTATGCAAAACGAGGCTGTGATGGCTCTGACAATTATTTGCTCAGTAGCATTAGGTAGGCAGTTTCAACAGGAGCCAAACTATTTAACCCTGTACTGTACATAGAACAGGTCTAGGTGATCATACAAATGACAAAACAAAAACAGTAATGGTAATAACAATGATAATAATAATATACAAATAATAATGATATTAATGGCAATAATGATGATAATGGTAATATGCAAATAATACTGATAATAATGGTAATAATAATAATAATAATACTGATAGTAATGTTAAAATAAATATAATATTGATAATATTAATTGTATTTATATAATGCATATTTATGCTCTGCTGCGTACTTAACGCCCTCTACATGTATTATTACCCCAGCTCACCCTTGAACACTCAGAATCCAAACCCAACAAGACACCCCCCCCCCCACTCCCTCACACACACCCTCACATACATTCCCCCCCCCCCCCCCCCTCCGCCAACAAAAAACAATCTAATCAACCTCAGCAGAACAGCTGAACGATGCAACGCCTCTCTTCTGCTTTCAGGGGAGGCAGCTGTGTCCTTGAAAGAGGCTGGCCTCAGTTCTACTGTGCTGACTTTGCTAAAGGAGCAGACTCTGCCTTCAGAGATGGTGATCAATGTCTTGAGTTTACTCAAGGCCGTCACAGCTTCAGGTATTTATATATATATACACCGAATGCGATAATCGAGACGGAGAGAGAGAGAGAGAGGTTTGAAGTATATCTCTCATCTACTTCTGATAATATTATTATCTCTGTGTAGTTTCTATGTTATTCTTCATTTTTATTGAGCGTTGTGCTGCCAGTCAACATGAGGCTAATGATGACGATGAAGATAATGTTAGAATGGTTAGAGAGGTCAGTTTTTATTTCTTTGTAAAATTTTGAATGATATGTGCTTTATTGAAGGCAAAAGGAACGCTTAACGAAACATATTGTCAGTGTCTGACTCTAATTGTGTATCCATTAAATTAGGTCAAACACTTTGTTTATTTTTATTTTTTTAAATTGTTTTTTGACTGGGAGGGGAATATAATTTTTTTCTTGGTATCTTCCAAAATTGTTTGAAATTTTGTTCAGAATGTTCTATTTCCTGATTATTGTATCACCAATTGTGGTTACGGTTGTGAATAGTATAATTTGAGACAAAAAAAGGGTTTGACCTTATTTACCAGATTTCTCAGTTAGACTTGGACACTGACCAATATATATACATACGGCATTGCTGTCGCAAGAAAAGTACTGTACTCTTTTTTACCCAATTTTGCAGAGTGAGCAAACAAACTTCTAAAAATACTAAATTGGGGGGGGGGGGGGGAGTTTGTTTTTTTGTTTTGCGGGGTTTTTTGTTTTTTTGTGTGTGACAACAGTGAACATTCACTTACCAACACACTCGGAAGCACACTCACACACATATAATATTTATGATTGTGCATGTATGTGTGCGGACGCGTCATAATTTCTTAGTTTTTACCCGTCGCTGCTGTTTTGCAGCTCATTCTGAGCTATTTATGCCTCATAATGGCTGGTTAGGCCAAAATCGTTTTGGTTTTGTTTAGTTTATTATTTGAATGGAAACTCATCCCTCAAGATCCTCTATCTAACCCTTTCTCCCTCTATCCTTTCCTGCTAGTAGACTCGGCAGTTTGTAGATTCCCTCATTCAGAGCCTATTAAGTTATTCATTACACATCATCAGTACCTACCTGACTCTACTATCCTGCGAGCCATATTGTGCCCTATCTCCAAGCATGTCTGTGTCCGTATTTATAGGGATATCGGTGTTAGATCAATCAGCTGTTTGGGTGTCACTCCACTTTTCTAAAAGTCTGGATTTCCGGAAGTTAACAAGTTTTCTAGTTTTATAAACTGTGTTTATTTTTCCGAGTTTATGCCCCCCGCCCCCCAACCCCTCCACCCACCAAAAAAAAACTGCCCTTGAAAAAAAAAATCGAATGTAATCGCTTGGTTTTGATTATTGATTTGTAAGGGCACCAGCTGTTTATGTATACATTCTGGTTTACCGAATGGATAGATATTTAATTATGGCATTTTCTTAAAGTGAAAAATTCAAGAAGTGATATGGGAATTGTATTGTGTGTAGCTGGCATCCATCTTAACGGTAAAAGATGCTGCCATCAATGAAGAAGAGAGACATACTATTTTATTACACATTTTGTTTAGTTGTTGACTGAAACCTGATTCCTTTTTCCCCTGAACACGACTGTAAATCTACAACATTGATTTCTCTGACTTCCTTTGTCCGTGTCACTGGAATGAGTGAGCTACTATACCAAGCCATATTCCTAATAGGATTTCTCTCTGATTATAATCTGATTATATGGACATATGGTCAACCTTTATTTTTATTTTTTTCGGAGACTAGAAATGTTGAAAAAAGGAAGACGGATAGTAGAATGGCCAAATTGCTGGAGTGAGTGACAGAGAAATAGAAGTGAAATTTAAAAAATAGATGGTAAAAAGGCTATCTAAGGAATGTGAATTGATTTGAAGGAATAAAACGAACGAGACAGCTTTCGACTAGTTTTGTGGACTTGAGGATATAAGATTCAAGTACATGTCTATGGGAGAGGGTGTGTTAGGACATTTAAGACATGAGAGAGTTAAAAAAGAACAAAGATGTCTTTTTTTCTTTGGACCTGGGTTGATACCTGTAGTAAAATTGTAGCTTGTCAAAAGTGTGCTTCATATTTGGAATGTGTTGACCAGATGTTCAGATTTAAATGGTTCCTTATTCACGATTTTATTTTTGTACATGGACTCTAGAGACCTTTTGGTTCTGAGCTCTTTAATGCAATGACAGGCAACAATGTGAAGTAAGGTTTCTGTTGCATAGCTTGTTGTTAATTATTGCAAGTGTTTTACTCCGCCATTGACACAGTTTAGATCGTTGAGGAATTGAGCTACTTTGACCCTGCCCCTCACTGTCCTCCCCATGTGGTAAATGAATTCATGTCCTCTGCGTGCAAGGGGAGGAGTCTGCCAATACACACTCTGTGGACGCTAGTTCTGGAATTAGGTGCAAGATATCAGCCAGGGTTAATAGTTGAGGTCAAAACTATTGTTTTTCATATCTTGTTTTGTTTTGGGGGGTTTTCTGGAGTCTACCGTGTGCTCAGAAACAGTTATACACTTTTTCCCTCTTTGCTGAAGTAATTGCTTTTGTTTACAGTGAATCTTTTTTAAAAATATTTCCCTCTTGATACATGTCTTTTGATGAAGTAGAAAAGAGATTGCCCACGAAGACAGTTCACTACAAGATGACACTTTGTCTTGTGGAAAAAAATGAGGTTATAGGTGTTGATATAAACATATTGTTTTGTTTCTAATATTATACTCAATATTCTTTTTTTCATTAACTAATCTTTGCCCCTGCTCTTTATATACAAGATATGTCACTCCCTAAAAATATTATCAAACATGTTACAGTATAGTCTTCCCCATCCTCATATTCGACAGTTTGAGGGGTTCTTTTGATCTCAAATAGAGGAAGGAAACACTTTGTAATGAACAGTCTTTTTTCCCTCTTTTTTTTTTACCGTAGAGGCATTTTTCAAACTTCTTTATAACATTCTCATACTTGTTCTTTATACTTTTGATCTGAGTTTTGAAATGGTTTGGTTAGAAATTATTATGGGCTTATTTATATTTACATGTATATTAAATTTAAGTCATGTACCCTTTAGACTCAATGAGTGGTTGGTGGGTGCTCTGGTCTGGCTTGCTACTACTTTCCTATCAAACATCGTCCTTATCTGTCTTCCTTCTTTTCCTTAAACGTTACAATCAAGTACACTTCAAATCTTTAGCACTTATTAATATGACCTATTTGTGTTGCAAATGCAATAAAACTCTCACTAAAACTGAACTTAAGGCTCACATGACTTCACGACCGTGTCTTTGCAAACATTATTTATTATGAGATGAGCTTGCTTTTAGAGCTGTGGTGTGAAAGCGCTACTTGATGAAGTCTGATGTTGGGGTGTTGCACGACACGCGGCTGCCTGTTCCAACCCTACCCAATAACCATACCTCATTTCTTATCCCCCTCCCCCTCTCCCCCACCTCGGATTTTCAGCCTCCCCTCCCACACCTACGCCTTGTGCTCTACTCGCCTGCACCGGCCTCATGCCAGACGTTCGCAGTAGGCGCCCCTTTTCCTTTCTCCTTCGTTGTCTCACGGTGTTGTGGATTTCCTCGTTATGTTCTGTCATAGAAACCTATGTGTTGTTGGAGCCAAACCTCTTACATCATAAAATGAGCGGGTCTGAATGGGAAAGAATTGACCAATCTATTATGTGATTGCATTTAAGTTAACCGTTGCCTCACAGAATGAGCGAAACTAGTATTAAATGGAATACGCCAAACTATTTTGTAATTGGTTAAACCAAACTACAATGTAATAGATTTTGCCACATTTTTGTATTATGATGAAATGAGCCAAAGTATTATGCAATAAAATGAATCAAACTGTTGTATACTAGAATGAGCCAGACTGTAATGTGATAGATGAAGCCTCACCTTGTGTTATCAAATGAGCCAAGTTATTCTGTAATTGAAGGAGCCAAACTGTTATGTAATAGAAGTATGCTAACTATTATGTGAAAGAATGAGCCACACTATTATCTACTAGAATGAGGCATACTTTTATGCAATAGAATCAGCAAACTTTTTTTGTAATAGAATGAGCCAAGCTTCTATCTGTTAAAGCTAGCGAAATCTTATGTGAAAGAATTTATGTCTCTATTTTTGAATAAATTTCGCCAAACATTTATCTACCACTTTAAATGAGCTATACTATGTTTTACCGCAATTAGATAAACCCTATATATTTTGTACATGTAATAGAATTAACCGATTTCAGTCCTTCAGATATTGCTTCTTGCTGATTGTTTATCCGTGCCTGATTCAGCAGAACACTTGTCTAATAGTTCAAGTCTTCTCGTTAAGATTTCCTTTTTCCCGTGCCAAAGTTTGAGCAATACTTTGCTTTCGTGTCTACTTTGCTGTGTATTGCAGTGTTGTCACAATTGTTAATTCATATTATTTGTTTCAGAAGCAGACGTTTTTTTATTCCGAAGAATTATGTTAAGAAATTTTTACACATTTACATCTAGCTGACTGTGCCTTCTAATGTAAAACCTGTTTCTGGTAAAACGCTGCATAGCTCCCTAATTTTTGGGTAAAAGTGAATTTAGGGGTTGGGGAAGATGTATTCACAATGAGAATAGCATGTATGTGCTGACTGCCGTGTACCGCCTCGTTTGATTGGATAAAGTAATAAACTATTTATTTATTATCCCTGTTTTGACCCCCTTACATGTACAGATATTCTGCCGTATGCTGACAAAATGCCTTTTCCTTATTCAAAACAGTTTAAAGAAATCAACGATTTTCGATTTTCTCATATTATCTAAAGTATTTTACTCATTATGTCAACAGTTGATCTCGCACCCTGAAGAGAATGTCATTCCCTATGCTCAACAGATATTACGATAAGATACATCTTTATTGTCCAGATCCTGGCACATTGGTTTGGTGTTTCACCACCTACACCCACACACACGCGCACACACACACACACACACACACACACACACACACACACACACACACAAACACACGCACACACATTACACATTGGTTTGGTGTTTCACCACCTACACCCACACATGCACGCACGCACGCACACACACACACACACACACACACACACACACACACACACACACAAACACACGCACACACATTACACATTGGTTTGGTGTTTCACCACCTACACCCACACATGCACGCACGCACGCACACACACACACACACACACACACACACACACACACACACACACACACACACACACACACACATGTACTGTTCACGCAGTACATATACTAAAATTGGAAAGATACAGAGAAGACTAGCATGGCCCCTGCATAAGGATGACACGCAAATTCGTGAAGCGTTCCATATTTTTTTACGTTCAGCCAGATGTGCACTGGCACAATCAGTGGAAGGACCCTCGGCAACATTTTGGAGAGAGCAACGGAGCATCAATGGACGTGCAGGGATGTTGCTTCCTGAAACAATGAACAATGAACACACACACGTGCGCACACACACCCATATGCATACACACATTCTTCTTTCACACATCCTCTCTTCCAAACATACTTGTACATTTAACCATATTAATACAATAGTATGCTTGCGCTTGCAAACAAGCTCACAGTCACATGCATAATATAAATGAACAGTAATTATAAACATTAATAGTAGATACATAGTCAGTATTCTAATTGTAACTCAATGGTATTATGATATTATAGGAGATGATATAGGAAAGCCGAAAATCGTTGATTTCTTAGAACTTCTGTGAATACGAAAAAGGTGTTTTTGTCAACATACAGCTCTATTGAGATACAATGGTTTCTCTTTGCCTGGCTGCTGCATTAGACCCCCCCCCCCCCACACTTTTTCTTCAGACTTTTATCATAAATTGTTCTGCCTTGATGTCATTCATATTTTTGCTTGTATATTTTGTTGTTATTGATATATTGTTTAAGTGTTAAAGTGTTAGTATATTCCTGTGCAATCCAGGTAAAACCGCATCTGTCTATCTGTTTCATGTTACATGTATAAAAACAATGTTGTTGGGTTTTTTTTTAATTTCAAACTATGTGGGGGGGGGGGGTTTATTCTTTTGTTTTTGGTTCTTTTGGGGGGATTTTTTTTTTTTTAGGGGGGGAGGGGTTGTGGGCTGTTTGTATTTTCATGTCAGGACTCCTCCATAGGCTCTCATTTTGACCATTAGCTGTTGTTTTGCTTTTTAGTGTCTTTGCTGTAACCTGTCCAAAGTTGTTGCAAGGTGTGTTTTTGTGGCAAAAATGTTATCTCTGCATTCCCTTCGAATTATGTTTACATCTACTTTTTTTTTCCTCTTAATTGATGGTCCTGCCGGCCGTCACTGATAGGTCATAATATACTTGTTTTCTGTCCCCCTGTTGTGTCTGTCTGCCTGTCTTGCTATTTCCCAACATTAAGTAACCATTGTTGCGTCAGTGTGCTTCTCTTTACTCAAACATGGCGTTGCGTGATTTTTACACCCGTTTCAAAGTAGTCACATTGTTTAAAAGTTAATTTGCAAATCCGAAGGAGTCATAATGGTCAGTGATGTAGCTTGACACAGATGAGCAGATGGTAGTCAACTATGGTTTAAGTCCTATTTGAATTGCTTGGTTGTTCCCAAAGGTGAACATGTTCATGCTGGGTAGGTCATGGTTGAAGGATGCCACTGATAGGTCCTTCTTCTAGACTCTCCTCTCTTTTGTCTCTGCCAACACTAAATCGCCATTACTGTGTCAATGTGCTCCTTTTTTCAAACATTATTTAAATGCTTATAAAGATTCAACATATAGAAATAGCCTTTTTTTGGTACAATCGTTAACCTGCATATCACTACCATGTAGCCTTTGATGTCCTTGAAATCAGTGCAGAAAGAGGGACTTTTCTTGGTAAAAGTGAAAGAAAATTTCTTCGAAACCCCCC
>NW_004798525.1:65238-72238 GCF_000002075.1 Aplysia californica | reverse complement strand
GGAGACTGACAGTTAGATCTACCTGTAGTTGTTGTTATGATCTCTACCCGTTACATCTAGTTGTCATAGTCTTTCTTTATCCTTGCACATCACGTTGTGTGCTATGTTCGTGTAAAATAGTAAGCGTAGTATAGGGAATAATAGGGACTTAAACATGTCTTACAGTATATATGAAAGTCAGTGTGTGTGTGTATGTGGTGTGTGTGTGTGATTGTGTGTGTGAGTGTGTGCACACGCACGTGCACACACTATAATCATTGTCAACAAAATGCCATTGGCCCATTCAGTGAAATGGAAGTAACTTCCAAGATCGTATGAAACGGTTTTTCTCAACAACAACAAAAATAGTAATAATAATAAATAGACAAATACAATGAATTATATTTAAAATAAAGTAAATACTTAAAGGTTAAATGATAGTTTTTACCACTATGGGGGTTTTTTTCAATCAGACTTTAGCTTTCAAAAGACATGGTGTGCATGTGAAGCAGAAAATTTCCAAACGCGAATATTAGTGCTGTGGTCAGGAATATTTTTAGGATTTTATTTGTCTATGTTTTTTTAAAAGGAACGGTTATTTCTCTTTTCTCTGTCCATTGTCTGATCAGAAGAGAAAGCAGGGTTGTGTTGTTATCATTGTATGTAGTTTTACTTCATGGTTATATTATGAGATGGTCGGTTGTTGTTTTTAAAACTGTGGAAGGAATGTGGGACCTTATGCTCTGCCTAAAATGTAACCTATACTGTGCCTTGAAAAAAAAACCCAGACTTTTAACAACAACAAGCATTGCAACTACTACTGCTGCTGCTGCTGCAGCTACTGTCACCATCACCACCTACCTTCCTAACTACCTACATATCTACCTACCCACCAATCTACCCACCCACCTACCTACCTACCTACTTAATTTGATTAACAAAAGATTGAGTCTTGTTCTCTGATGTGTTGAATTATTTGTTTTATCAATATTCAAAATGGTGTTAATTAGCCATGTGATAAGGCAGAAAGTATATTTGTGGAGCATCTTGGTGAAATCAGGCGCTTGTCAAAATAATGAAATGGAATGTTTCTGCCTGTTTGACAATTTTTATAGAATGTTTGTTTTTTGGTTCAACACCTTTTATGTCCATATAAAAACACATTTACATGGGAATTTACTGGAAAAACGTTGATTTTAGGCACAAAACATGTAATTTTTCAATTTTATAGGATTCTTTTGCTTTTGAAGTTACTGAACTTTGGCGCCTATTTTGTCGCTTATTTCACCACTGAAACCATGGGAACCCCACCTCCTTCAATCTCAAGTATCTCAACTTCTATTCAAGATCAATGGGTATTTTTTTTCATTAAAAGCAAGGCAAATGAATAAGATTTATTCCCCGCGGGGCAGTGCCACTGACTGTAGTGTCTTTAGGCCATTCCCAAAGGGGGGACATTTATCGTTCATGCACAGTAGAATTGTAAATGGGCTGACTCATGTCACGCTCATAACTGTGCCTGATCTACAACAGGGAACTGCTGCTTTTTTCTTTCCTATTATGTACTATTGTCATTTTCCTCTACTTCTTTTGTATGTTTGTCACTCTCTTGTGACCTGCTATTTCTGGGGTGCCTTGATAGTTGAAGCAGACTTTGTGCTGTTGAAGCTAGAGAGGTGAGTAAAGTAAGCCCGATTCCCTGTAAAGACTTCTCTGTTGACATCCACCCCTTGGCGCTCATATGACATTATGCAGTTGCGAGGGGCGCACTAAAACCCTCTACTATAATAATAATAAATAATGAATAAGCTTTTAGATGATACCAACAACTCAAAATGCCCCAAAAATTTGCGAGCGCCTGATTCTACTGCAACGTGACACATAAACATATATTATGCACTTTCAAGTTTCCCAACACTGTCTTTGCTGGTGTTTACCCTTGAGAAGACTCTCATGTAATCTGTTGTCCAAGTGTAATTCTTCATTTCTTTAGACAAGTATGGGATAAAAGATTAATTGGTTTCACCTTTACAATGTGCTCTTTGTGATGGCACAGCTGGTTTAGACTCTATGAGACATTTGATACCAACGAACCAAACTTAGTGAACACGTCTGGACAGGTGGCAGGAGAGCACCGTTTGTAGGTCCTTTCTTCTTCTTTTTCGCTCTGCTTTTTCTATCTATTTGCCATACTTTTCCCCCTGCACTAAATGACCGTTATTGTGTCAGCGTTGATCTCTGTACCAAAATCAATAGACCAGTTCTGGGTTTTGCAAAATACTTTGTGTGTACATTCAAACATCTTGATCATGCAGAGATTTCACATGGCTTTATTTGAGATACTTGTAGTTTTGACAATTTGATATGAAGTAATGTTGTCTTTTAACAATTAAGACAAAATAGACATCCTTTTATTAATGTATGTGCATGTATCCATTCTTTCGTTCATTCAGGGAACCTGCGGGAGGAGATTGTGAGCTCAGGTGTTGTGGACCAGGTGAGGTCACTTGCTGAAGGTCATGGGGATGTCAAGGTCAAAGAGCAGGCAAGGTCAGCCTTGAATATCATGGAAGAGTCCATGTCCACCGGCTGATGATGTCGGACTAAATACATGGCCCAGCAAACTGACGCCAGGGGAAGGGTGTGCTTTGCAAAATGAGTTGATTGAATCACTTGTGAAGATTGCTGTGTGTTCATTTGGTTAGAGTGTGGTGGGGAACGGAGATTTTGTCAGAATAGGACGGGTACAAAGTGTTTCTGTTTGGCACTGCATTGTGTGTAAGAGAGGTGGGTTTGGAAGTGTGGTTTTGAGTCGTGTGTGTTTGTAAGTGTTTGTGAATGGGAATATGTGTTTGTGTGCATGTGCGTGTGTATGCATAAATGTGAGTATGTGTATGTGTGTGAGAGTGAGTTCAAAGTGTTATATTGAGTTGTGTGTGTTTGTTAATGTATGTGTTTGCATGCATTTATGTACGTGTATGCATAATGTGATTATGTGTGCGTGTGTGTCTATGTGTGGACAAGAAAAAAGAAAAGAAAGAGAGAGAGAATTTGTGTTTCTGGATCACCATGTGTGTGTGTTTATGCAAGGATGGTGATTTATAGGACCAATGGAAAAGAGAACGAGTATGAGAGAGGCACAGTAGCAGACAGACAGTCTAATGTAGCTTTGTGTGGAGTATGAGAATTAATAAGAGACAGAGAAAGAGAGACAGAAAAAGAAAGAGACAGAGAAAGAGAGAGACAGAAAAAGAAAGAGACAGAGAAAGAGAGAGACAGAAAAAGAAAGACAGAGAAAGAGAGAGACAGAAAAAGAAAGAGACAGAAAGAGAGAGAGAGAGTGAGAGAGAGAGAGACACAATGTGTGAGAGATAGTGGAGTGTCGGTAACAAGAGGGTGAAATCGTATGCATGTATTCTTTATAATATAATGTTTACGCAAGTTTTAGCCCGATGAATATCTGTTGGCTCGTCATGTATGTAAGTGTAAGCAAGATAGAACAAACAAACAGAGATGGAGAGAGGCGGCTTACTCCAAGATGGAGTAGACAGGGTCTCTGCAGCTTGTTTGTGGTCCGTTGTGCCAATAAAATCTACTCATCACTTCTGCTTTCTGTGGCCTGGTTTGGAGATTGTTACTATAAGGTATTATAATGGGTAATGGTTTAAGTGAGCCCTCCATTCTGAAAAGAACTGTCTTGCATGGGTGACTTCACGATGACCCACATGTGGCCCCCCACAGAGAGAGGAGATCCTGTGTGTTTGTAGTTGGTCAAGTAAACTTTAAATGGAGGGTTCAACTGTACCTTTATCATGTCATGTTTGCAGCTTTTTTCTTAATCCCTATCTCTCTCTTAAATTCCTTACTATTGTTTTGGAATTTTTGTTATTTTGATCCTGTGTTTTATCAGCATAAAAATATTGAGTGCTTCGTACATCTCGCTTGTTGTTCTGAACGAGGGTGTTGAAATGTTTTTTTAATCTGGGTCTTTTCTTCTACTTGATACGTGTGTTTGATGTGTGGATTTGATATGAAGGTTTGTCAAGGGGTCTGTTTGTTGTTTTATTGCGGGCTGTTTGAGGTTGTTGTTTTTTAAGGCGGAGGTTTTTGTTTTTAAAGGGGAAGGGGGGGGGGTGGCTTCCTGTTTTGTTAATTCTTCAGTCAGCCATCTTGAAAAAAGTACAAACAGAAAAGCTGTAAGAGGAAATATAGTTTTCTCTGTATTTTGTTTAGCATTTTGAAAACTGAATATCAATTAAGATAGTGTGAACAAGTAAATATAAAAATAAAACCATTTGTGTCACGACACAGTGGAACCAGGCTCTCGTCAATTTTTTGGCGTATGTAGTTATATATATCCATCTTAAAGCTTATTCATTTGTCTTGATTTCAATAAGAGAACTTCCCATATACATCTTCAATAGAAGTCAAAATATTTCGGATTGAAGGAGGTGGGGGTCACCTGATTTCAGAGGTAAAACTAGTGAAAAAATGGCAAGTTTGGTGACTTCCAAAGCTTGAGAGTCCTTGAAAACTGCAAATTTGCTTTTTATGTGCCCAATGTTTTTCACTAAAGTCCGCATTGAACTGCATTAATGTTAATCCCCTCCAAAAAAGTTTTTTTTTAAAATTGCCAAGCCAGCAGAAAAATGCAAGTTTCTTCAATTTCATGATTTTGACGAGCGCCTGATTTCACCACGCTGCTTCACATTTGATTGTCTTTTTAAGCTTCATAGGATTATTGACCAGTGTCTGTGTGTATTATAGCTGTTAAATGCTTCACCATCACGAGTATAGTGTTTCTATTTTTGTAGTCCTGTTTGCAAGCAGTACTTAGGACAATAAGGAGAATAGTTTGTCTACCATGAACGGATGATATATATATATATGTGTGTGTGTGTGTGCCGGAAGAAAGGGCCCAGTTGTAGGCAAAGATATTTTTGAGCAATGGGGTGAAAAGGCCCAAAAAAGTAGTTCTCGGTAAAAAATTAAATTCCCTCAGAAAACTCACATTTAACCGTTTCTACCTACCAAAAAGATTTTATAATATTTTGAGTCTAAATATTTTTTTAAATTAATTGTTTTTGCTACATGTTGTACTACTTCATCAAAGGTAAGAAATGTGCTGGAAATTGAGGTTTTCTCCAAACTTTGTTTTTACACCCTTTGTCACAAAATGTGGCATGATCTTTAGAACAACTCAAGATATTTGAAAATTTTTTAAAAATCATCATGTTCAGCTTTGAATTTGCTACGGGAATAATATGCCTTTACTTTACTATCCGAAATTTCAGACAACTGGGACCTTTCTCCAGGCACACACACGCATATCCTTTAATATCCGAATAAAAAGAGAAGGTGGAGACCTTGCAAGACACCACAGATGGCTAGCTAGCATGGTAAATAGAGGAAAGTAAAAGAAATAATAGCAAGGGGCGACCTCAGAATTACAAGATTCTATCTGACATTTTTGGCCATTTTGAGTTACTGAGACTATGAGGTCAGAAACCAAATGTTCTATCTTCTCTATCGAAATCCTAAGATTATTCAGTCCTTTTCAAGATGTTCAAAGAATTGCATTTGAAAAGCCTTGACATGTTATGAAACTCAACATTTTTTACGTCAAATTTCTCAAAACTAGGTACTCAGCAGATAGAACTTTGTAATTTTAAGATAGGGAAGTAACTTATACTTGTAATGATCACAAACGCCACAACTCTCCATAGAAAGCAACGCCTCTTAATTAGTACTTAAATAGGTGAACAAAGCATGGATTGCACATGTGTGTTTATGTATAGGCTGAGTAAACAATATTGAACGGGTCATTTAGTGAATTGAAATTTGCTGTTCAAACTAAGTGAGATGTAATCATTTTCTTTGGTGAATGAAAATGAAAGAAAGACGGTGTGGATACGTTTGAATTTTAATCGCTGTTGTTATCACTTTTTTATCTCATTTTTAAATAGATCAGCTGCGTAAGCATGCATTTTCTACATTGTTTCTGTGACTGATCACCAACATACGCACTGAAAAGGTTCATGTGAATCAAAAAAGACATTGTATGCTGTGATTGTGGACCAATTTTTGTACCTTCATCGTTTTTTGTCAGTGGATTTGTTTTTTTGTTGGGTTTTTTTCACCTGTGCTTGAGTACAAGTTGTATCAGTTGTCTTGCATGTTTTCAAAAATTAACAACAAAGTTTTTGAATTACATTTATTGTCTCTTTTTTCTTTTGTTCTTTGTGTTGTTTTAAATGCAAAGTGGATGGTTGATGGGTGCTCTGGTGTGGTTTGCTTCTTCTTTCCTGTCAAACATCTATCGTCCTTATATCTCCTTTTTTTGTGGGTGTGTTTTCTGCTCTCATGTAATACCTCCAATCTTCAGCACTTACATGACCTAATTGTGTTGCAAGGGCCATCGTGTTCAATTCCTACTAAAACAAAAGATGCAAAACTAAAGAACTTTTGGGTATAATTTTTTCAGGTTGGAGTGGGATTTCTATGTTACTCTCTTGTAACAGCTCTAATCTTCTGCACGTTTATAATGACCTTATTGTATTTTGCGAGTGCCGTAAAACATTTACTACAGCAAACAAACAAAAACTGATACAAGCGTATAATAATCATTATTGTGTGGTTTTGTAAAACAATACTTCTGAACCTGTGTAAGACAACCAACCACTGATGGGTTGAAAAATGGTCATCTTAGACTGGTGATCCTCTTGGACAATGTCATATAACATAGAAAAAATGCAAAGGGTGGAAAGTGGTCGAGGCGTTTGTACAGTTGTCTTGGACTGGTGGTCGTTTAAGCAGATTCGAACAGTTGTTTTACAGCATGCAAGATACATGTAATAGTATTAATACTCTCCACTCTCTCCCTTTCTCTCTCGCTCCCCCTGTCTGTCTGTCTGTCTGTCTGTCTGTCTCTCCCTCTCTTTCTTTCTCTCTCTCTCTCTCTGGCTGTCTGTCTCTATCATTGTATCTATCTATCTATCTATATTTCTTTCTCTTTCTATGC
>NW_004798525.1:57738-60238 GCF_000002075.1 Aplysia californica | reverse complement strand
AAGAGTCCTACTAGACGTCTGTCCATGGACGATGTCTGCAGCTAGGACTTTCCTACATTCCTACATCTCGACGGTCCGCATTCCCAAGGCAGATTTTCAACTACGACTGTACCATTTTCATGACAAACGACCAGTTATTGAGATTAACTCATGAACAGGATAAATGTAGAACTTTTGGGACAGTAACGGCAGCAGTTTTCTTGGATCTGGAAAAGGCTTACGATCTACTATGGAAAGAAGGAACCCTTGAACAACTTATGAAAATGGATATAACTGGCAATATTATATTTATACTAAGGACTTTCTTTATGAAAGGACATTTCAGGTTAAAGTTGGAGGCGTATTATCTGAAATTAAAAAGTCAGGAAAACGGAACACCCCAGGGGGGGGGGGGAGTAATCTGTCCTACACGTTTTAATATATTAATAAATTCAGTAGGAGCAATAGAAGATATATATCCCAGGATAATCATAGGACAGTTTGCAGATGACACTGTATTGTGGATTAAAGCCAAACATGCTCCCGGAAAGAGAATAAAAAAGAATACCACTTTCATTAAAAAAGCTATCGAAAATCCAACAAATGTCCTCACCGAAACTCTTACAAATCTTAAATATAAAGTAAATATTAACAAAACCCAAGCAATCTTCTTTAACCAAAAGCTATGCCCAGATCTGCTGATAAATGGAACAAATGTCCATACTACAAAATCAGTAAAATACCTAGGAGTTACGTTTGACAAATTCCTCCAGTTTAAGGAGCATAGAGCTGAAAAATATGAGAAAGGAATCAACACCCTTAATGTTTTGAAATACACAGTAGGAAAAACCTGGGGGATAAATTCAAAAATAAAAACATTGATATACAAAAATCTGATACTACCAAGACTTACCTATGGAGAGGAAATATACGACCAGAGAGCAAAAGGTCAACTAAAGAAACTGGACACCATTCAAAATTCAGCATTGAGAATAATCACCAACTCTACACGCGCTGCAAGCAGCATGGTTTTATCAGTCCTGTCCAAAATCCCCCCTCTTTGGATAAGAAGACAGGAAAGCAAGGTCAAACTATGGCATAGAGTAAATTATAATAAAGAAAACAATGCTAGGAATGTCTACAGAGACAGAATAATCAAGATCGCAAACAAACATCTCAAAACTAAAAACGGCACTGTAGAAAGCACACAAGCGATTATGGGAACTTTGAAAGTTTTAAAAAATGTCCGTCATATTGAAACAAGAACTATCCTTAAGGAAATATTGTGACATTAATGTGGACCTAACACTAAAGAACAAAATACAAAAGAGAGAAGACAAATACGCATCAATGAAAAATATTACATTAAAACATATTCATGACTTATATAGTAATCATACCCAGTATTTCACTGATGGATCCAAGGAGGATGACCGTACTGGGTGGGTCAGGATTCGATGTTAAAAAACAAAATATCCGGTCGTATTCACGAATACATGTAACAGATTATACTTCTATTCTTACTGCTGAACTGATAGCGATACAGGAGAAATGAAACAGGCGTGCAGTACAGAGTTGGACAGGGATATTCTTTTACTCACTGATTCTCTCTCTGCAGCCCAATCACTTGGGGGACCTTACAGAAATCATGCTAGATTTGACATTCTCCAGGACATAATTGAATTACATAAACAATAATTAACTAACGGAAAAAGGGTTACCATTATTTGGATACCATCACATTGCGGAATAGATGGGAATAAGATAGCTGACGAGCTTGCAAACAAGGGAAGAATGCAAAAGAAAGAACGTATAAATACAAAACTGGGACCCCTCGAAATGAAAAATCGTTTACACCAAAGAGTAAAAGAAAACATTTTTCAGACTGCATGGACAAATTCAAAGACTGGCACATTCTTTAAAAAGATAGTACCAAACATAAAAACTACAGTACCGTATGGATAGGGCCAAAACTTAATTAGATCTACACGACTCAGATAATACTCACCATATTTCTTCATCAAAAGAAATCAAATATCCGACCAATGCTAAAAAACACTATCAGTTGATCAAATACTTTTGGAATGTGAACTGTTCATACAATACCAAAATGAGGTAAAAGATCAATTTAAAAAGGAAGGTATTCGTTTTGACACTGCAAACATTCTGTACCCAAAGAGAAGCAATCAGACGAAAATTCTTATTAAAAATTTAATAGAAGAAATAAATAAAAATATCCTATATAAACCTACTGGCAATCTACAGCCATTCTGCCTGTTTTGGTTCCCAGACAGAATCCTATTTCCTGTTCCCATATTCTGTTTGGCCGCCCCTTCCTCTCTCGCCCTTTACAATTGCGTCCAGCATCTCGAGTGAATCATGGTGTTTAATAAGTTCCAAAGAGTTCAGTTTCAGTTGTATTTTGTTCTACTTTCTATGCTTATTCTTCTTATGATGTTACAAAACACAATATTATTATTTTATCGACAAATTGCGTCAGAAAACTGGCATAAAACGTTTT
>NW_004798525.1:52997-54335 GCF_000002075.1 Aplysia californica | reverse complement strand
ATTTTTATCATTATTATTATTATTATTATTATTATTATTATTATTATTATTATTATTATTATTATTATTATTATCAATTTCAGCTATCTCTAGTTCCGCTCGGGTCTTCATTGGTCTTCTTCTTACCTTCCTTCTTGATATCCTCATGCTGAAGACTTTTTAAAAACTCGCCAGCAGCTGGTTCTGGTGTGTATGGTGTATGGTGTGTGTATGTGTGTGTGGGAGGAGAGGTGTCTGTGTATGTGTATATGTGTATGGATGTGTGTGAGGACGAGAGAGATTGTGTGTATGTATGTGTGATATATGCGTACGTGTGTGTATGTGTGTGTGCGTATACTATTTATACATATTATGACTAATTGTTTCTTTTATCAACAGGCAAATCTGCATAAACAACTATTCGAAACGTACATTAGGCACGACAAGTTTAACCAAATGGATGTGCAAAAAACGCCGAATCCACAGAAACGTCTAGTGTGTGACTACACGAAATTTAGGGTCTCAGTACGGACCGGGCAAAGCAGAGTTCCTCCCACAGAATATGGACCCTTCACTATGCACACACATCCAATACGCTTTTGCCAGGCTCTATGATGGTCGAATGGCGCCCACTGACGAGCATGATGAGAGTTCCGACTATTCTGTTGGCTTGTGAGTTGGTTTGTGTTTTTGTGGCTGCGCTGTTCGTGATGTGGGTTCTCTTTAGAAGTGTGTTTGTCCTTTGTTGTTCGTCACTCGGGCTCGAATCTCGTTGGAAATATCTTTGACCTTTGGTTATTGATCCAGTTTTACACTTTCTGTTTCGATGTTTAAAAACAAGCGGTATCAAATAAGCAGTGAGCATTATCTCATGCATAACCGATAGAAGAAAACTTTAGCCCTTCATATGGAACTTACTTGCCTAAGTATGTACTTCCGGGGTCTTCGCTCTGGGAGGGGTCACTTTTAGGTCAGGAAACGGCATGAGCGAAAGGCGTTTTAACCTATTTTAAGAATAGGGGTTCGAAATGCACTTTACCTAAACAATGGATAGTTTTTCGTTTCTAACAAGAACTCGGCTGAAAGCCATATGGAATTCATATGCGAGTGTAAGTGTACATTTTCTGTTTTACATACGGCTATATATTTAAGAGATTACATAAAGAGAAAGAAAACTGGTCGAAAAGTATTCGAGCTCTAATCGTGCGATCGTGCGAAGTGTGAACAGGTAATTAAAGATACATGTGTATGTATGTGTGTGCGTGTGAGTGTGAGTGTGTGTGTGTGGGTATGTGTGTATGTGTGTGTGTGTGTGAGGGTGTGTGTGTGTGTGTGTATGTGTGTATGTGTGTGTGTGTG
>NW_004798525.1:51425-52897 GCF_000002075.1 Aplysia californica | reverse complement strand
CACCCCAAAAAAGAAGAAAATCCAAAGCCAGTAAAAAACACAAACATTCGAATAGCTCTGCCCCGCTTCGATTAGCTGTGAGTAGTGAAAACAATCGTTAATGTTAATAAATAGTCGGCAAAAGTCGAGTGAGCGCAGGAGAAACACAGTGAAGTAGGAGAGCAGATACACAGGAGGAGAGAGACACAGTAGGAGAGAGCGATACAGTAGGAGAGAGGCACAGTGAGAGAGAGAGGCACAGTAGGAGAGAGAGATACAGTAGGAGAGAGAGACACAGTAGGAGAGAGAGATACAGTAGGAGAGAGAGACACAGTAGGAGAGACACAGTAAGAGAGAGAGGCACAGGGGAAAAGGAGATACCAGAGAGGCTTGCAGAGAGGAGATAGTTAACGGTCGCATAAAGCAGACGGCAGGTGAAGGCTCTGGTGTGTTCCTGGCGCGGTGCTTTAGGGGGGGGGGGGTAGAGGGATCAACGGATGACCATTTTCACAGCACGACAGGTTGGGTCTACTGGCGGGATGGGGTTACCAATTGGCCCATAGAGAGCGTAGGCTCAGAGTTAGTTACCGAGCTGTCTCTTCTCTGGTAATCGCGCAAGGTGTGTGTGTGTGTGTGTGTGTGTGTGTGTGTGTGTGTGTGTGTGTGTGTGTGTGTGTGTGTGTGTGTGTGTGTGTGTGTGTGTGCGTGCGTGTTTGATTATTTGTTGCTATAAGTAGCTGATTTTTATATGTATATTTTTATGTATACTACGGCCCAAGAAACTTCTTTCAGTTAAAATAACATGTTAATAATAGCTTCTATCTGAGTGCTTCCAATCCGAATAATGGCTGCTTGTTATTATCTAGGTATGAAAATGTGACCAACTGGAAGTTGAAGTATCCAGCATTAAAGGTATTGCTATCCCTCGGAGGTCAGTCAATGGACTCAGAAGACTTCACCGAGATGGTCGCAACAGAAGAGTCATGAAAAAGATTTATACAGGTACATTCACATACACTGTTTGCCGCTTACAATAACAGTGTATTAAGACTACTGCCCAAAACACGTCTTTAAGATGGGTGGTTGGCGCTTTCCTGTCAAACATCTGTCTTCTTTATCTCTCCTCTTTTTTTCTGTGTACATGTTTGCTTCTCTCTAGTAACATTTTTAATCTTTGGCCCGTATATCTTTGTCGCAAGTGCTGTAAACGCGTACTAAAACTAAACATAAAACAATTTACAGTCACAAGATCATGTTTGTATGAAAAGAACATGTTTTACTGTATTTAGTTACATACAAAAAGTAGATGTTTTTCGACAATCTTTATTATAAAAAGAAGTTTTTGCGTACGGTTGACTTCTTAGTGATAGAAATGAGGAAGTGAAAGTAATCATTCATCAGCGATGGTTATCGTATTCAATGTTCTCTATTTCCAAACCGACGAAGAAATCTTATTAGAACGAGACTAAGGTCAAAGCATATATATATATATA
>NW_004798525.1:48994-50337 GCF_000002075.1 Aplysia californica | reverse complement strand
TGAGCTGCACTATCGAAATATCTCTGCTCGATGGGTCCCAAAAGAGCTGACAGCTGACCACAAGACGCAACATGCTAAAGTGTCTCAGACTTTGTTGAATCGTTGTCGCCAAGCTGTCACGGGAGTCATAAACGTATTTGGAGACCATCAACAATACGATGAAGTATTCCTGAGAAGCATTATTACAGGTGATGAGAGACTTGGATACACCACATGACCCCTGAGACGAAGAGGGATTCAATGGTTTGGAAGCACACGTCTTCACCTCCCCCGAAAAAGTTTAAAGTTCAGTCATCGGTGAATAAACTCATGGCCACAGTTTTCTAGGCTGCAAAGGGTTCTGCTTCTTGACATTCTGGAACCAGGACAAACTATAAATGCTAACAGATACTGCCAGACTCTTAATAAGTTGAGAGAGGTTGTGCGCCGAAAAAGACCAGACCAGTTGTCCAGCGGGGTCATTTTGCAGCATGACAACGCAACGCCACACACCGCAAACGCTACGAAAGAATGGATTCAAAGGTTCGGCTGGGAAGTTCTGTCACACCCCCCTCACAGTCCTGACTTGGCCTCGTCAGATTATCACCTTTTTGGACCAATGAGACGCCATATTTCTGGGGAGCGATTCATCGACCACGAAGACCTCGTAGAAGCCGTGGAAGATTGGTTGAAATCCCCTTGACGAGAAATTCTGCAGGGAGGGTAGCTTCTCCCAGATCCAGCGATGGGAAAAATACGTCCAGCGGGATGGTGATTACATTGAGAAATAAAGCAGATGTTGAGATATGATGTTTTACATTTTTATTATAATGGGACAAAGATTGTTGCTTTTATGGACCTTTTCCGGTTTTCCGTGGGACAGCCCTCGTATATAAAACAGACACATTATTTGTATCACAAAAATGTGTTAGGATATAGCCACCTTTTCTTTCCTAATTACAGTCGAACCTCGGCCCCTGCATAAGACAACCACCTGTACAAACGTCCACTTCCACACCACCCTTACGTTTTTAAACATTATAATGAAACTGTGTAAGGTCACCTGTCTAAGACGACCAATTTCCTCCTCGACAACGAGTGGCCAAGGATCTGTCCAAGGAAGAACATCCTTTACTTTTTCAGACAATCCATGGAATCATTTATCCAGATTTGTTTGAACCGAAATTTATCCGAATTACAAATAATGTGTCCTTGGAAAAGCACCTTTTTATTATTTCAGAGAATCGATCGAATCACTTGTCCAGATTTGTAGGGACGGAACCTTATTCACATTACAAAGAACTCCTTGCGATTGGACAGTGTACAAGCACTGCTGGTTGGAAAGAAGATTAAAGTGGGGGGGG
>NW_004798525.1:46129-47361 GCF_000002075.1 Aplysia californica | reverse complement strand
GGGGAGAAAGGAGGAGGGGATGGCAGGTTTGAGAGTAAAGTGTGTACGTGTAGTGCAAGGCGAGTTTCATTTTTATGTGAATTAAGGGGCTCTCTTCTTTTTGGGGCACTGTGTTTCCCTGACATGGTTGCATCCTGGGAAAAGCAACAGCAGCACAAGAATACGTTTTTAAAATCCAATTGGCATTGTAACTCTGATCCTCACTCCTCTAACATTAGTTGTCCGGAGACTTCAGAATGCGTACAAAGTGACTCCACCTCCCGAGCGAAGTCTCCCTGTAATAATATGGGGGTTGTGTAGGAAACATGGTCATGAAACAGACATCATGAAATCTAGGTTTCATTTTGTGAATTCGATACCTAGCAGACACCCTAAGGCATAGAGATACATAACTTTGTCAACAGATTGGTACACAATCGTGACGTGTAAACCTTACAAACTAACACGGGGTGCCCACTACGGATGGGATCGGCCGATCGGACCCATCGCCTGACTCGATCGTCTAAAAAAACAATCGTGTTTGTTTTCAGATTCAGGCGATCGAGTCGGGCGATCGGCCCGAACCAGCCGTTACTGGGGACCCCGTAAAAGGTATGAAAACTTAGATACAGCCAAATCAAAAAATAACTCTCCTTCAAAGCAGGTCCATGGTTTCACACCTTGAGACGACAAAAATACAGCACACTTTGCCTCACATGACGCATCATGTGATCCAGTGACAAAGTGTGGACTATCAATAGCTAAGAGGGGACTCTCGTGGCCAAGAGGTTAAGGTGTTTGCCACTCATTCAATAAGTCCAGGGTTCGAATCCGGCAAGCGACGGAAAATTTTCTTCTCCAAAATGTTCTCCTTTCCTGCTCTCCAACAATGTTCTGTCTTCTGCTTTCGTCTCCACTTTCTGCCCCCACCCCATCACCTCCTTTGCACCCTCCTATGGGCTCATGTTTCGTTCTGCAGCCATTCTACTGCTACTACTTTGCTCCTTATTACTGCTGTATTTCAACCACACCCCTAATCTTCTAGTAGGAAAGATCTACACCTAGCCTTCTCGGACACGGGCGAAAAATCTCGTAGGTCCCGTGTGCAAGTTGCGCACGTTAAAGAACCCTTGGTGGTCAAAAATCGATGTGAGTAGGCTTTGGCCGCCACCCGGACAAAATTCAATATTTCCTACCAACTGAAAATGTTTAATGTGTCCCGCGCGCTCATGTGAACCATTGCAGTTGCGAGC
>NW_004798525.1:44792-45835 GCF_000002075.1 Aplysia californica | reverse complement strand
TAATATATATAAATTATAATTTGTCCTGTTGTAAAAGTCAACGACTAATTTTGTTCAACACACTGGGTCTGCAATTTTTTAAGCTATTATGAAGTAAAAAGACGCAAATCAAGCTTTGTTGCTACCTGAGAAGCTGTTTAAAAAAACAACAATTCTTCATCATTTACATTTCTTTAGTAAGTTATTGTGTCGGTCGTTACCCATAGGTTTAATCTATGTACTTTTGTTTATGTCTAGTTGAGAAAACCGACAACTTATTTTGTTTAACAACCTGGCTCTGCAATTTTATAAGCAATTTGTAGTAGCATAGACTCAATTGAACACTCGTTGTGACCTTAAAAGCTGTAAACAACCTGATTTCATTATCATTCAGATCTCTTTACTTAGTTGTTATGTCGGTGCTTACGCTCTGCTTTGGGAATATTCAATATTATTGCAAAAATATTATGTTTGTATGTGTCTAGTTGTAGATGGACCAACAACTTATTTTGTTTTAAATGACCGTATTTGGCTATATTCATTTCTAGTGACTACAAAGTTGCTGGTAAAATTTCAGAGCCAGGTTATTAAGAAAAAAAATAATTGTTTTTTTTTTTTTTTTTTTTTTAAATAGACATACACAGCTGAAGTGTCGTGTTATCATTGACTGTCCTCAAGTTTTGAGGCCGTGTTGGCTGAGTGATTCATTTGCACTTCGTCGGCCTAGATAACACGACCCTTAAACACTTAGTACCTCGATAGGACGACGTGAGAGAGAGAGAGAGAGAGAGAGGTGGAATAAAAGGGTGTGTTGAATCCTCGAGTATTTATGGCTTCACCATCTTGTCCGTTTTCTCGGAGCCCGCATAAGTTCTCATTGCTTCTAAGGTAACGGGGGAGGAAAATGCTTGAAACAGCATTTTACTGTCGGAGACATAATATATGCAGATATGCTTGTACCAAATGGCGTCTGGGGGGAGATTGGGTTGGGGGGGGAGGGGGTGTTGTTCAATGACATTGGTTTTTGTTTTGTTGTTTTTTTGTTTTTTGTTTGTTGTTGTTGT
>NW_004798525.1:39383-44010 GCF_000002075.1 Aplysia californica | reverse complement strand
GGGGGGCTGAAGAAAGAGTAGAAAGATTTCAGAAAAACAAGGGTAGGTATAAGAATGTTTAAGTGCCGACCCCTTTTTGTGTTATTATGGTTGGTTGACATTCTAATGGGAAGAGTTTTTTTTTATTCATGTCTGTGCTCTGGTATCGAGTTCATTCAACTCTGCATTTGTCAAACTGAGTAATTCTAAACCTGAATGTTTTTCTTCAACAATGCTTTGACCAGCAGTCTTACTTGCAACTTAACTGTGACAAAGGCTTGTGTAAAAACCCTGTCTGCAAGTTCGTACTTCATTATCTACTAAATTTCAGATTATTTAAGAGTATTTAATATCATGAACTTTTGTTTTTAATTTGTTTTTGATTTTATCCTTTGAGCTGTTTCGTTTACATGTAAACAGCTTTGCTCTTTTTCACCTCTTTGTAATTTGTCTTCTATTGCTCGATATCTTTTGAGTTTTTTAAAAGTTTTTTTTTGGTCTTAGAAGCATAAATAATACATCAACTTATTGATTGACCAAAAACAAGGCAAACTGGCTTGAGTCCCTTTTGTAATCTTGATAATAATTACTATAGAAGCGATTTTTATTTTTGCTTATGGCTATTATAACTTACTACAGGTACATTTTAGTGATTATTATCTATTGGACTAAAAAATATTATATAAGAAGTGGGGTTTTTAAGTCATGTAAGCTTTTGATCTAGATTTTCTGTTGAACTGCTTTTAATTGAGATGTACGTGGCTGCCTCTCCATGGTATAAATTACTGGGCTGCCTAAATCTACCGATTTTTCCAGTAGTTACCTTTTTTCCGACCTGTTCTACCGCCATTCCGATAAATGTGTCAAAACTACCGGATTTGCGATAGGCGTCGTGATTTATAGAAAAAAAGCCCTTTCCGCAGTGCTTCCAATCTTCCCTGTCTTTGTGATATACGTGCGGCATCATCATATATTCTCCATGCATTAAAATTGCCGCATCATCTCGCCGATTGGCGATGTTCACCGCCCAGTTTCTGTGGATTTCCCCCCAAAGTATGATGGCAAAGCAAAGTGTTACAAAAAGAGAGAGACAGTATTGGTTTACCGGCATTCCGGACAGTATTGGTTTACCGGCATTCCGGACAGTATTGGTTTACCGGCATTCCGTAACAAAGGATTAGCACCTGCCTCCGTAACTTCTCGGATATTTAGGGTAACTGTCGGCACTAAGTTGTATAAGAAACTGCCATTGTGCATTTCGCACATTCGACCATTGCTCCCTCTGTGCGGTTTGGTCAGCGATAAATTTTCACGTGTAAATCGCTAAAAATCTGGCTGCTCCCCATTGGTACTCTTCCTCCTCCTTTCATTCATTCTTTCTGTCTATCTTCGGGTTTTTTTTGCTGTGGCTCAAAAGTGGGTGCATTCATTTAGAAATCTGAAAGAAAATCGTATCAGAACAAAACGCTCTTAAATATGTGTATATCTAAAAAATTCGTCAGTAGATCTACATGTTAGGATCCAATGCCATCAGGATAAGGCCGCTGTGCATTTTTAAAAAGTGAAAGTGGTGTTTTGCGGTTTTGACTTTCGACAATCGAACGCGAAAATGGAGGAAAATATGTATTCAGACTTGGTGATTGTAAGCTTATCATTTAAAATTCATAATCCCGTATTTGCTTAGCCTACTGTCAATGGTGTGATGACAAATTAAATAGTGACAATTGGAAAATGTCAACCCTCGGAAGGCTCTAGATACAATGTACAATGTGGACCTTGCTAGAGGGAAGAGAAACCCAAATCTTTATTAGATGCATTTGAACTTGATCTTCTTGTCGCGATACTGTAGGATACGATCTGGAAGCTAAATGTTATGGTTAGAGCGCTGTGCAGCAGAGTGCCCATATGTTGGATGCCTATTATAGCATAGCCTTCATCATGATAGATTGTTACTTATTAAAACGGGTTCTATTTGTCAGCATTTTTAAAAAAAATCAATATTTAGTCCATGATGTAGAGATAAACTACGTCTCACGTTCTCTCAGTCCTGCAATCTCCGGCTCTCAGTACATGCTCTCTTCCGCTGCTACTTTTTCCTCTGCCGTGAGCCTAACTATAAAGTTTTTCTTATAATACGTTTTGTCTTGCATGCTTTTTTTAAACCCGTGATAAATGCTGAAACCCAAACACGGTTTTGACAGTTGCTGATCGGGGCTTTCCACAGGTCCAGATCAGGGTGGGGGGGGGGGGGGTTTGGTGGGTTTTTTTTAAAGCAAAACAAAGCTTGTTAAAATTGTCTGTCATACCAAAGTCACACCGGACTTATCAGTGCCCTAGTGGTATGAATTTATAAGAAGGTATCTTTTAATAGATTTCTTTTGGTACGGACTAAGGGTTTTGAAGTCAGTTTGTCAGCCTCCCTGCACTCAGTTCCACATCCAATACTGATTGAGGGGTGGGTGCCTTGAACGGCAATCCATTTTAAAAATGCTTTTTAAAAAAATCAACTCATTCAAAAACACTGTTCACTTTCAACTATGCACATCCAAACACCCCATTCCCCCAACATAAGCACTCGTGAGGCTTATCTTCACGGTTTATAAATACATGGAGGTGGTTGACGACCGGGTGCTCTGGTATGGTTTGCTCCTTTCCCTACTACCCCCCCCCCCCCCCTCATTGTTTTTTTTTTTTTCAGAGCGCGACTGTCCTCGTTAGTTTACGTCGGTGACGTCACAGCCGCGAGCTCGAGTTATAATGAAGCGATGCACATGTATAAAGTTGTCATTTTATTGGTTGCTTCCCTTTGAGGAGGTTTGCCCAATCTTGTACTGTTGTACTGTTGTACTGTTGTACTGTTGTACTGTTGTACTGTTGTACTGTTGTACACGTTGTACTGTTGTACTGTTGTACTGTTGTACTGTTGTACTGTTGTACTGTTGTACACGTTGTACTGTTGTACTGTTGTACTGTTGTACTGTTGTACTGTTGTACTGTTGTACTGTTGTACACGTTGTACTGTTGTACTGTTGTACTGTTGTACTGTTGTACTGTTGTACTGTTGTACACGTTGTGGTAAATCTTGTCGAAGGGAGGTAGCCATTAAAATAACAACCAATAGATTGGTTATTACAAAGTTGCGTCTCTTGAATATATATTTTCCCCAGCTGCTGTGAGACAGAGTGGCGATACACATGCGTATAATGATGATGGTTGTTGTTGTTGTGAGCGCTTGCTTTCGTTTGTTGTGAGCGATATCCCTCTGCTAGAGACGGGCGGGGAGCGCTTTTTCCTTCCCGAGCGAGAAGACCGAGAAGCTGACCTATTTCTCGCCGAGACCGGTCCCGGGAACGAGAAATACTTCCCATCTCGTGTCTCGAGCAATGCTTCTCGTCTCGTGACCAATTTCTCTTCTCGCCCCGCAGTTCGAGCCGCTCGTTCAGCGAGAAGGCCGGCCGTGGCCGAGATTTCTCTTCTCGCCCCACAGAACGAGCAACTCGTTTAGCGGGAAGGCCGGTCGTTGCGGGGATCTAAACTTAGAAACAAGGCTTGCCCAGGTGCGCAAGGGCAGGCGGTGAAGGAAGGTAGGGAGACGACCTAGGCCTAGGCTCTGATCAACTCCCCACTCGCCTCGTCTCGCCACCCTCTCCCCTCCCTTTCAGTTTCACACACAGGACGGCACGGTGATGGGTGGCACTGTCTGCGTTGTCATTTCTCGCTTCTCACTCTCTCACTCTCGTTACTGTTACTCGTTATGTTAAACCAACGAGCAGTATCACGTCTGGGTACCGAGCAGTAGTTTAGTGCTCGGAAAGCGACGGGAAGGGCGTTTCTCTCGAGAAACGAGTACTCGGCTCGTCTCGTGCTCGCCCCTACCCTCTGCCATCTCCCCACTGACTGGCATGTTGCTGTGACCATTGACTACACCAGTGCGGTGGCCTTGTGCAGACGTCCGCCTCGCGCCGGGAGGTGAAACATGGGTGGTCCCTTCGAGGGTTAGAGCCGCGGTCGAGCCGAGTCAAACCTAAGCGAGCGTGCAGACCAAAAGCCGCGAGCCGAGCCGTTGCTACGCCGCGAAAATATAGTCTCTTTACTACTACAGAGTGTGCACACCAAAGGCCGTAGGCTCGCCCAGCATGCTCGCGTACGGCTTGGTACGAGCGGCGGAAAATATATTATATAGGTATTTTCATTGTCGCTCAAATCGAGCCTCGCCGTAACCCAGATTTTCCCGCCGAAGTCAGACTAAGAAGAGGCAAACCGAGTTTCGCAAATCATACTTTCCACTTCCACGCACTGAAATACACCCAAGGTAAAATAGTAGATACCTTTACCTGTTATACCACTGTGTGTATGGTCATTTTTTCAAAATCTAATGCTGCTTTCGGCAGAACCTACTGTTCATTTGTTGCTGCTGTTGTTTCTTTTCTGATGGTGATGGCGACGACGATGACAGTGATGATGATGATGATGATGATGATGATGATGATGATGATGATGATGATGATGGAAAGTGTTGGACTAAAACAGTATTGCTTTATAGCCGGTATTTTTATTTCGTGAATACCCTGAAGACAGAGTCATTCCTGCAAGAAAATGTTTGGTTTGTTCGTTTGTTTGTTCTTCTTTTTTTTCTTCTTTTGGGGGG
>NW_004798525.1:30982-39283 GCF_000002075.1 Aplysia californica | reverse complement strand
GGGGGGGATTTTGGGTTTTACGGCTCCATCAACAAGAATTTAAGTCATGTAAGCGCCACGGTAGGAGAAAAGGATAGGAAACAAGAAAAGAGTAGCAGGACAGAAGAAAAAAAGTAAGGAAGGGACATTTTAACGCCAAGTATACAGCCTATGATGACGGGTACGCAGGAAACATCGTGCACTCAAGACGTAATGTAGTTTATTGTCTTACCCAAGACCCTACCTCTGTAGTTCCAATCCAGTTATGAACATACTAGTATGTTGAGTGTGGCTATCTACATCAAATTGGCACGGGGCGTGAGATCGTTTTTCTGTTGGCCCGATGGGTACATTGTAATGCAAACTGTGCGTCAGATACACTGATGGTTCTATCAAATGTAACAACACACGAGCATGCCGTTCATCTTGGGTGCTGAGCATTTTTGTCAACACTAGACGGGTGAAGGTTACACACTATGCAGCACCCACTCACCCACTGCCCAACTAACCGCAAGCTACTAGATCTAGCTGACATGGCTCGGTATGTGTTCGAGCACGCAGCTTTTGGTGTGGACAGGCAGGCTTTCATCCAGCCTACAGCAGCTTGCGGTCAGTTAGCTGTGGCAGCTTATGGTGTGAACGCTCGAGTTACATGTACTCACTATAATAACTGCACCGTGGCGAGGCGCTGCTATTGCTCGGCTCGCGGCTTTTTTTCTTCACGCACCGTAAGACTTGACTACATATTAATAAAATAGGTACTATAGTGCGGTCAAAAATTCGTGGCGCAACTTATTGTCAAATATCTCCTTCACTATTGAACATTGATTCTCCAACTTTTTCGCCATGACATGCATCAATTTGTCTTAAAAGATGAATATTTTTTCAAACAACTGTACACTGTATTCCAGAAAATTCCTTAATAAATTATACTCATAACAAAAATCCTAGATATATGGTTTCTAAAGATTTTTTTTTAATTTACAGCTTGGGCAACATCGTTTTTAAAAGGAAGTCCGACATGTTGGCTTTTTTTTTCTAATGGCGACATTATGCTTATTGAATGTATGTTTTGAGAACTTTAGTGCAAAAAATGTGTTCACTATAATAAGATTAATTTCTTGCAACAAGTTTTGCCACGAGTAAGTGTCATTGGTGAGCTGTGACATATGCCACATGCGTATGCAAAATGTATGTGAGAAGGAGGAAGTTCTGCAAACAATCCTATTTTCCACATGACGGAGATTTATAGAATTTTATTTATGACGAAAAGTTTTTTAATCTAGCCTCAGTTATTGTGGAAAAATATTATTAAGTTAAGACAAAATTGATACAAACTGATGTGCAAAGTATGAGCGACAGTGATTCATCCGTTAAAGAGATAAGCTTATTTGAGGATGAGTTGCGCTACGAATTTTTGACTGCACTATAGCATTTTTCCTGGCCAGGTGTCGGCTTTTAGGGACTGATGCTGGGGCTGGTCCGTGTGGCTGGTTTTGCTACAGTTTCCATTTAGAGTTTACGCACATCATTTGTCTCAAATGATCTGACATTGTAGGTACTACCGGGACTTCTTAGAAAAAAGAAAAAAATCCAAACAAGCGTGTCCACGTTTTTCTGTTAATTGCAGATTATTAATATATGGTATCACTTGTACATGCTGATCTTTTAAAAAAATTGGAAAATGTTTTACGGCGCCCGCAACTGCATAATGTCATGAGCGCTCGCGGGACACATTAAACAGTTTTGGTTTGGTAGGAATTGATTTTGAATTTTTCCCGGATGGTGGCCGAAGCCTGCTCTTGTCGATTATTATCCAAAAGAAACTTGAAAATGTAATCACCCAATCGTCGTGTTTAAAGCCTTGCGCTACCCATTCATGCAGCACATCAATTTAAAGTTAAATAAATTCTGCTTAATCTGATACCTTACTAAGTTAAGAGTCGCCCGAGATATGGTCACTCAAAATTGAGAAATATCCTTTAAGAGTTAGGCTTGGCAAAATTGTTCGAAATCAAAGAACTTAAAAGTGTGTTCGCGCTTGTATTGAGGTGCATCGACATTGTTGGAATGGACATGTATTGAATATCAAATGAATCATGGATATTGTTGTCTCTGCCATACGCAGCATTTTCCGATGATATTTTCAAACAGATTTAAAAAACAGAGCAGTCACATATGTCATGCTAAATCTGGACTTATTTACATGTGCTCATTAGTATTTTGTTTTGGAGTTGTTGGTTTCGTGCAGAGCATGACACTTTATTTTGCACATGGACTGTTAGATCTAGTTAGACTTTGGAAATACTTTTTGTAATCATTAACAGTGAGGACCAGAGATCACGAAACTGCCAAGGTATGGGGTGATCTGGGGTGGAATGAACAAAACCACACCACCCTCGTGAGAATCACCGGATGGCTTCGTTTTGTGGACTACATCGCGCAAGTGCTGGAACGTCATGTCTTACCCTTATTTTTGTCATGGGGTCATTCACATAGACATCTCCAAGTATGACACAGCACTTTCTTCCAGGGTCAATGCCATTAGACATTTAATTTCTTGGACATCCAAATCATACCAACGTAGGAGTTGTCACCAGTGAATAGCCCCGATATGAATCCTATAGGTTTGTGAAACCCCATCAAACATCAGCTGAAGAAAAGCGACTTTGCTCCAAATTCAGACCCTTTGATAGTAGCTCTCTGTGATTTTTGGGATGAACTGACAGGTGTATGTACAAAATTTAATAGAGCACGTGGTCTATTTTTATAGGTTCGTGTTCAACAAAAAAACAATGATCTAAACAAAATAATAACGAACACATTTTAATGTTACGTCCACGTTTTCAGTGGCATTTGTGACTGGTCTGTTTTCCAATCTGTTCGAAACTATCGTAATAAAACAGTTTATTGAAGAGACAAAATTCTCCATTCGTTTGACATGCAATGTGTGTGTCCATTCTGTCAAAAGTGATTCACGTCAATACACACGTTAACACACTTTTACGTTTCTTTGATTTCGCAAATTTTGCCAAGGCTGATATTTTAAGGTCAGTTTTGAGTGACCATGTTATCTCTGGCGCCTCCTAAAGTAGATGAAATATTAATGTGTCCGATGATGCAGAATTTATTTAGCTTTAAATTGGCATGCTGCATGAGTGGGTAGTGATTAACATGCGGATTGGGTGATTACATTTTCAAGTTACATGTACTTTTGGACGCCACTGTATTAGTGTGGCAGTGTGGTGAAATCGGCCGCTCTTCAAAAGAATGAAATTGAAGAAATAAGAATTTTTCCACCGGTTTGGCAATTTGTATAGAATTTTTGTGAGGGTTTTGAGGGGGATTTTTAGGGGGGGGGGGGGGGGGCCTCAATATCTTCTATGTCCAGTTAAGAGCACATTTTTGTGTGGGTTTTACTTAAAAACGTTGATTAGAGGCACAAAAAATGGGGTTTTTTTCAGTTTCCACGGATTCTCAAGCTATGGAAATAACCAAACATTGGCGCTTTTTCTGGTTAATTTTACCTCTGAAACTAGGTGACCCCACCTTCTTCAATCGCAAATAGCTTGACTTTTATTCGAGATAAATCATCTTTTTTAAAATCAAAAACAAGACAAACGAATACGCTTTAATATGATACAAATATAATCTACATATCCAAAAATTGACGAGCGCCTGATTCCATCGCATCGTGACACATATAACATACATTGGCCTTCTGGGGGTATGGGGGAGGAAAAGAAAAGAAAATGAACAAAAAAGACAGTTACACATAAAATATATGGAGGGAGTGGGCGGGGGTAAGAGACCAACACACTTCTACAGGTATACACAGGGGGCGAGAATTGAAAGAGACAGAGAAACACACGTAGGCCTACAAAGGGACAAGGAGACAGACAGACAGACAGACAGACAGACAGACAGACAGACAGACAGACAGACAGACACGGAGAGAGAGAAGAAGAGGAGGCAAACCTCTGTAAGTTATAACAAGTAAAAGTAAAGTTGTTCCCCCGTCCGACTCGGACATTGGGGATTAGCTTGTTAATGAGACAACTTCCTGGTCCTTCGGCATATTGTGGTAGGGTGGCCAGTTCCTTTCCACGCCGCTTTTACTTCCCCCAGCTCGATGTTAGGTATCCATTACTGCTGGGTGGGCAGGAGGAGGCGAAAAAAATCCGTCGTGTCCGAAACGAGGCTCGAACCCTACTTTCCGCTTCGGAGACGAGCGCACTAACCGCTCCGACACAGCACCCTCTAAAACAAGTGCAGGTAACAATTTTTTTGGAAACATGCCCCCCCCCCACATGTACTTTTCCAGTAAATCGGCCGTGTTGGAGGGTCTGGAGATTGACCAGTACATCTGGGGCATCCTGACCAACATGACCAACCAGCAGTTTGAGGAAGTGACCATCAACCAGACGACGAGTTGGAAGCTCGGGTCGGTCAAACTGATGGTCAAAGAAGAGGACAGCGGTAAGAAGAGTTGTCTAGTTGTTTAGTTAGTCATCGTCGTCACCATCATTGTTTTAAAATGCAACGTGGGATGAGCAGGGAAATGTTTGGACGTACTTTATAGAGACATACCGGTTGGTAGCAAAAGGAGGGAGACATTTTTACCATCACCATCACTATCATCATCATTATCATCATCATCATCAGCAGCAGCAGCAGCAGCAGCAGCAGTAGAAGCACATTTGAATGAAAAAGAAATAAGGTTTTCCCTACTTCTGAGCTCACAACTACATTGATTTGTTTTGTGTCTATTCACTCCAAAATTCCTTGTAAAACAAAAGTATTTGTTGGTTTTTACACTTAGGCAAACATTTTTTGGCCGTTTATACCCAACACTGAAAGTGGAACGACTGACATAATTTACAAAGAAATAAGCCTCTACACAGTTGCTTGTAAAATTGAAGGCCCTGGTTGTAAAACAAAATTTACTATGTCGGCTGTTACAAGATACACTCTCAGTGTTGGGCGTAATCTCTGTATTTTTGTGCCTATCTTATTATACAACCCAACAACTAATTTTATTTTACAACCTTGGTCGGAAATACAGTTTTACAAGCAACTTAATAAAGACTAGACTCAATTAATCAATTTTAGTTGTGACCTGAGAAACTGTAAACAACCTTATAAATTATTTCTTTTACATTGAAATTGCTATAGTAAGTTGTTATGTCAGTCGTTGCACTATTAGTGATGGGCATAATCTCTCCTCCTTATTTGTGTTTGTTACTCTGTTGTAACATCTCTAATCTGTTGGTACTTAAATAAATATGACATAAATTGTGTTGCAAGTGTCGTAAAATTCTTACTGCTAATAAATAAATAGATAAATAAATAAATACATAAATAAATAAATAGAAACAAGCAAAGACAAGAGTGCAATTACCCCCAGTAGTTTTCATGCCATGATATGGAACGAGTGGCCCTGTACTTTTACTTTTGTACTTTTTCCTTCCTCTGGTATCCTTAGTATGTTGGTTGGGGGAGGGGGGGGATGCAGGTTTCGGCCCTATGTTAGGTGTGCAACGTCTGTGTTAGATATGTTATGTTGTTCAAGGACCTTTATAACCACATCCAGCCAGGTCTTTCTTGGTCTTCTTCTTGATTTGAAGCCGGATTCTCGAGTGTTGTAAGCTCTCGCCGCTAGTTGTTTGTGGGGCATTCTGGCTAGATGTCTAAACTATTTGACTCTCACAAGCTCTATGAATTTAATTACTGGTGGTATTCTGGTTTGTAGACGTATGGTTTCGTTTCTTATGCTGTCTCTTCTGGTGACATTAGTGGTTTTTCGGAGACACTTCATTTCGCATGCATTGGTTTTTCTTTCTTGTGTCTTGTTTAGAGACCATGTTTGGCACTGGCATGTTAAGGTTGGTTTGAAGATACTATTGATGAGCTGGGATTTAACTTCGGTTGGGATGTTCTTGTGACTGAGAAGGGGTGCTAGCTGGCAGGTCACTGCATTTGCCTTCATAGTTATATATTGTTTCAATTTCTTTGTCCAAGCACCAATCTTGAGTGAAGATGCTTCCCAAATATTTAAATTCTTCTACTTGTTGGAGTTGTGTTCCGTCAATAAGTATGTTGAGTGTCCCTAGATTTCTGCTGACCTTCATAACTTTTGTTTTTGAAATGGAGATTTTCATGCTTAGGTGTTTACATTCGTCATTTAGTTTTGTGGCGTGTTTTTGTAATTCCTCCTGATCTGTATTTAATATACTCTGGTCACCAGCAAATAGAAGCTCGTTCAGTTCAGTGACGTTGTCATTTGCTGCTTTGGTGATTTTATCCATGTAAGTGATGAAGAAAAGCGGAGAGAGAACACACCCTTGTCTCACCCCAGACCTGATGGGGAACCAGTCAGATGGTCCTTCTGTTATAAAGTGCCATGATTTTCTCTAGCAATTGTCCTGTTACACCATATTCCTCTAAGACTTCCAAAGTTGACATCTATTTACCCGGTCGAACGCCTTTTCCTGGTCCACGAAGACGATATTGGGGTCTTTGTCGTGTGCAATTGCAGTCTCACACAACTGTCTTATTGCTAAAATAGCGTCAGTACAGCCCCTGCCTTTTCTGAAGCCAAACTGGGATTCACTGAGTTACGCTCGTAAGTATCTACTATTGGTTTCATTCTCATTTCCAGTATCTTGGCAGGCATTTTACCCACATGGCTGAGAAGGGACATTCCTCTGTAGGTTCCAAAGTCTCTTTTGTTACCTTTTTTTTCAAATAGGTACAACGACAGCTCGTTGACAGTCATCGGTGTCGCCCAGGCCAAGTTAAATATCCTCCGTAGCCAGAGTTCACGGATATGACCGCATAGCTTGTATCTCTTCTGCTGTGATGTTATCAACGCCTGGCGCTTTGTTTGTGGGGCTTTTCTTTATAACATGTTGGGTTTCACTCAGCAGTATTGATGGTTCTGGAGTGGTTTCTTTTGGTGAGAAGCTGTTTAGTTTTGTTTCTTCAGTAGGATTCAGCGGCTCCTGGAAATAGCGTTTCCATCTTTCTTTAACTTTGGCTTGCTGAAAATATGGTTTCCATTCTCATCATTGACTACATTGTATTTCAGCTGGGTTGAATGGTTCTTCCCGCATCCTCATACTTTTAACACTCTTGTAAAAATCTATGTGGTCTTCTTTACATATTGTTGCCAGCAATTCTCCATATTATATACTTTCCAGGGTCTGTTCTTAGCTTCTTTTACTTGTTGTTTGGCTGCGCTCCTTCCTGTATAGGATGTAATTTTCCTCTGTCTTTGATTTCTGACACTTTTTAATGCCTTTTTCTTCAGTTGGATGGCTTCCTTTACTTGGTCATTCCACCATATAGTTGTTTTCCTTTTCTGCACTCCTGTTTTCCTGGTGCCTCACTCTTTTTTTAATGCTCTGTTCACATTCACGCTTTGTAGTGGCTCCATTTCTCATCAATTTCTCCCGGTTGTTGGGGCAATTTGTTAAATACATCTTTCATACGTTTATGTACTCGAATCTTACCTTTGATATCGTCATTTATATTTCTGAGATTCACGACATCTCGCCTTTCCTTGCTTCTGGCCTTTTCCTGTTTGGTGTGTCGATAGTCATGATGACTACTGGTCTGTGATCAGTGTGTATGATGTAGTTGGGTCTCACTCTTGAGTCTCTGACGTTCTCAATTTCGATCTTTTGGCCCTGTTTCGAACCCAAAATAGGGTTCCTTTGAACCTGGATTGTTAAGGAATTTTTCAAGGCATTCCGCCTTCTCGCCCCGGTCCCTCTGAAATGGGTAACACCCTCCAAGAACTCACCATTTTTTAAAATGTACGTTTGTGTTTTTACATCTGCATCGACACACTTTAGATCTTTTAGGAGGCGGGCTTTCGGCCAAGCCAGGCGTAGAAGAATACAACATCCCATGAGAATACCGAGATACAATGCACTACCTCTTAAGCACACAGTTCTATCTGACATTGTTGGCCGTTTCGAGATACCAAGACCTTGCACGAGATTAGAAAACAAATGCTCCATCTGCTTTATCAGAATCGAAGGATTTTTTTCAGTCCTTATCAATACATTGAAAGAATTGCATTAAAAAAAGCTTGATATGTTGTGAAACTCATCTTTTTTTTTACGCCAAATTTCTCAAAACTATGTACTGAGCAGATAGAACTTTGTAATACTAAGATAGCGTGTACTCCCAAAATGCAAGCCACACACGACACTTGCCGTCCTTGGGATCTACGATTCGAGGGCGATCCTTCAGGCCGCCTTGAGCTTTGTCCTGAGGGCACACACACACACACACACACACACACACACACAG